>NC_134499.1:40847369-41014869 GCF_040206685.1 Ascaphus truei
GAAAAAAATAACAGATGTGAAACATGATATCTAATTATAGGCTTATATAAGCTTTCCTCGAATTTTCCTCTTTTTTCTATCAAAGATGCAAAGATTCATGAACTAAATATAAACCAAAATAAGAAATTATACCAGACATGCTCATACCACATGTAATGGGATAACTGCGATTGAAAAGGTTTTATGGAACTGCAGCTTTAAATTACTTTGTTACTTTGTTATAATGAAGTGGGAGATTCAGAACATAAGAATGATAAAGAATATAGTGAACAGCAATTAAAAATAGCTCTTTATTACTTATCTTTATACACACCTAATAACGTGCAGGGCTCTGAGTGCAGCTCTTCGAGTTGGGACATGCAGGGATATTACAGTTTGTACGAAACCCCAAGTTTTCTTTGACCTGCTATGTCTTGATGAGTGACAATCACCCTTCACTAATGGAATATTTTACCCTTCACTACATCTGCAGTGTAGAAAAAGAGGAAGCACTGAAATTAGATGAATTAATCACTATAATCACAACCTGCGGTGCTTTTATATAAGAAGTTTCAATTTATAAAAAATCTAATCTATGAGGCAGAAATGTTTCTGTGACGGGTAATGCACACACAGACATATGCAGTATGTATATATATACCGGTATATATATATATCGGTAAAGGCTGGTTTAAAGTATTGCTCTTCTTTTATGGTGAATTGCCATTTTTCAATGTATAAAAATATAATACAACTGTTCAAATCTTATATTTTAGATTAATACAAAAAGGATTATAAATGGCACACCACTGTTTAAGGAAAATTAGCAAGGTGTTTGCTTTTGGTGTTCACCTTCCGTTGATCCTGGCGTCCCAAAGCTGGATCCTAAATACTGGCAAGGTAGGAGAAAAAAGAAGGAGCACGCAAAATATAGTGGTATCAAAAGATTACCAAATGTATTGATGCATCAGAGCTTAATGTGGTAACGTCCAGGACCAGAGGTGTTTGGTCTGAGGAAGGGACTTTGTGTCCCGAAACGTTACCACATTAAGCTCTGATGCATCAATACATTTGGTAATCTTTTGATACCCCTATATTTTGTGTGCTCCTTCTTTTTTCTCCTACCTTGTATATTTTAGATTATTATTATATTTTATCATAACTATTATAGTTTAAAATGTGTACGGCACCAACAAGTCAATTAGTGAGAGTTCTGTCTTTTAATTGCTCACAGACTTCTCTCCACATGGATTCTCTTTCCTCTCACTGGATACACTGCAGTTTGCACTTAGTTATATGAGACACATTTCTTGCAGTGCCAGGATTCTTGTCTTAAAATAGGGTTCTGCTAATAATTTCTACGCAATTCAGACACATTGTATGTGTATATATTCAGTACATACACATGTATTCAGAGCAATATATTGATCAGTTATTTTGGGGTAACACAAACCCAGTGTGTTTTTTAAATAAATTGCTTGGAATACATTATTGCAATTGTTTTTATTCAGTTGTTCAGGCATAAGTTTATGATGTCATATAATAATGAAGTTCTAATATAAACACACAATTAGCATCTACAGTATAAGGGATTTATTAAAGCCAGTACTGCCAAGATGTAATCAGTATAAATTGATTGTAAGTCCATGAAAGAATTACTATTATTTTGAACTATGTAATGTTCTCAGAACTAAAATATTTTTGTGTGTGATTATTGTCTGTGTGTGTAGATAGATAGATAGATAGATAGATAGATAGATAGATAGATAGATAGATAGATAGATAGATAGATAGATAGATAGATAGATAATATGTGAGTCCACATTACATACATTAGTATTAACAGATAGCAGTAGCAAGTTTTTTTTCCCCTCCTATATTTTTCCATTGCCTTTGATCGTTTTCAGTAACAAATCTGGCTTTTCCTAGAGCCTCAAACTCTGACTGTGGCAAGATTGGGAATATCTTCAAGAGAGTGAAACCTGTTCCCCATGAGAAGCAGCCTACATCTCTGAATAAAGATACCACTTAGGGTTAACTGAGCAGCAAGGAATCATTTCAAGGTCATTTCATTAAAGGGCAATTGCAGAAATTCTATTCACATTTCTCTTCTGGCTTCTTATTCTTCACATCTATTTGTCACAATGCATCCTTTGAGGTTATATTAATGCCTGCACATGCCCTTCCAGAAACTGACAATTTATCTAACTTTTTGACCTATCCCTCTATCTTTCCCTGCCAAGAAAAGCTGACAGGTGTAGGTTCCATGTTACAGCATTACTCAGGGATTCTGAAGCAGCTACAAGGTATAATTAGGCAGTTCCAATTAAAGTAGACAATATAGAAAGTATATTCTCACATTCGGGATAATCTGCCTTAATTACAACACTATTTGAGGTAATTAGTCAAAGTTTCAAGGCTGCAAAACTTCAAAAATATTGCACCTGATGTATCAAAGGAAGAACACATCATTTACTTTAATGGGACTGTTCCTCCTTGATTAAATTGGTGCAGTTATTCTGCTTTCGTTTTTCCATCAGGACAAGGTTGATAAATGACTTCCCATGCACCCATTTGTCAGGCTTAATTGTACATTGAAGCAGCTATTATACAAGAGATTGCACCAATAATCTAGTTAACTAAATGGGCATTTCAGTGACATATTTAACTGGTGAATCTTTTCTCAGTATTTAGTCACACACTTGTCACTCGAGTAATGGCTTTCAGTAATACCCTGGCCCTATTAACCCATTACATGATATTCTAGGAACCAAATGGAAAATATGAGCTTGTACATTATCTCCCAACAAACAGGATTGCACCGGGCATTCGTGTGACTGTGATGCTGATGTTATAATTTTACATCTGCACTGCCATAACCTGTAGTTCATCTGCTAATTGCTTTTGTTTAACGTGCAAAGCTTGTCTTAATTAGGGAAGCATTTTTAGTTATTACTTGGTGTGTTATTGTAGTGCTGTGTTTAATTACATACACCATGAGCGAACAATGCTGCATTTGTGTTTTGTGCCAGTATACAGAATTTAATATGTACAAAATACAAAATTCCAACTATATAACGTTAGTTATTGTATTTAGATGATGTACAGATGTACAGATGTACATATACATATATACACATATATATATATATATATATATATATATATATATATATATATATACACCTTAGAAATAAAGTAAAAGAAAACAATGTTATTGGTTAACTATTTATCTTGTATTTGTATTCATACTATTTTAAATTATAGAATTATTGGTTGGTGCCACTGAGTGATTTATACATTTGCTTTATTCTTTTGTAAAGGCTGTAATAATTTAATTTCTATTGCATATAAAGCAGTCTTCCCCTTGCTAGGGAACATTTCAGATCCATGAACCTATACTCTTCCAAGAAGGTTTCTGAGAATATTAACACAGCAGCTGCATATTTCTTTGCTATGTAAAGAGCAGCACCATTAATTGTATTCCACATGTATATGTTACTGATACTGTATAATACCCGGGCGCTGAAACAGGAGACATCCGCAGAAAGTCCTTACATTCTCTGCTACTAAATCCGGGCAGTGTGCTGTCCGCGTTATTAAAGCGTAAAGTTTGGTTTCTGCTCTTATTTCTTTGTGTTTTGAGGGGGGAAGAAAGGGTGAGAGAGAAAGAATGAAAGGGAGAGAGAGAAAGAAGGGGAGGAGGAGAGCGCGAAAGAAGGGAAGAGGGAGAGAGAAGGGAGAGGGAGAGAGAAGAGGAGAGAGAGAAAGAAGGGAAGAGGGAGAAAGAAGGAGAGGGGGAGAGAGAGAGTAGGGGTGAGAGAAGGGGTGAGAGGAAGGGAGATACAGATTTTTAGATAAATCGGATTATTTTACACCATGGAATTCTGTTTTGCAAAAAGTGACACATTTTGGGGGAATATGCATTTATATTCAGGACTCAGTTCTTTGTTCCTTTCAATGAAATTATATGCCACATAAGAGGAACATCTGTTAACTAATGTTATGAAAATCCAAATGGGATTTATTACAGTGTTCTGTATAATAAACCCACTTTATTTCATTAGAAAGCAAAACACCCACGTTGATTTAAAATAAAAATGGGTGCTACACTTTATTGCAGTTATGTCTCATACGATAGGTCCTGACTGGGATAATGTCAAAAAGCCCTTCTCATCTGCTGCTTGGAATTGTGCTATCAGCCGAATATAGTATTTCTCTGTTTCATAGAATAAGAATAATGACGTTTCAATAATAATGCATGATTTCATATTTCCATAGAAATAAAAAAAAAATAGAATACAGAAATCAGAGAATCAGAAATTGCCAAATCGGACTTTTTAGATACTACGGAACATGTGAATATTTGAAGACAGTGGATAACAGAATGTATAGGAACAGACTAAATTCCACAGTTTCATTATATAGTGGTACTTGAAACAAGTTCAAAAGATCGATTGGATAGGTATTTAGTTAAAATAACCAAATGCAATTAATTTTAAGTATGAAGTTCCTTTTTAGTGACTTTTTGTAGAGCAGCTTGTATTTTACATAAAGCCCCCCTTTCAAATGCTTCAAGTCGTTTGTGATTGACAGTTTGAAGAGACTGAGGTGTAAAGGGCAGGTTGCATGGGGTAAGACCACCTGTATTGAAGGAGACCTTAAAAACTGTCTAAAAACACCTTCCTTCAAAAAAAAGCACACCAAATACACCTCTTTATGGTATGTAACACCCTAAAATATGCCAATTAAATAAATATTATGGGTGTACACAATACTGAAAACATATTGAATGTATAATACAATTATAATTTTAAATCCTCCAATGCGCAAATCCAGAAAATGTATAATGTTAAAATAATATTAATCTGGATGAATTGTGGATTTCTGATCTTTAGAATCCTGTTTACTACAGTAAATGTCATATATACGGTATTTTCTGATTTCTGATAGGTTATTTTAATCATGTATATTTGGACCATCTATCATTAATTAGAATTTTAAATCTGATTGTTTACGTGTTTGTTTTTACACACTAGAGCATGTACATTTTGCTATTTTGAATAATATTTGATGTACAAAATATAATACGTGTGTTCCCTTTAATCCTCACCAATCCAATTGTAAATTGTAAAAAGTACTTTCAGAAATGTGTTCTGCAAATTACAGTGTATGAACTAAGAAATTGCGGTGTGTGTGTGTGTGTGTGTGTGTGTGTGTGTGTGTGTGTGTGTGTGTGTGTGTGTGTGTGTGTGTGTGTGTGTGTGTGTGTGTGTGTGTGTGTACATTTAATCAATACAGTATGTATTATTTCGCTGGTTATCCTAAATTACTTTGATTATGTATTTTTTAACAAGAGCACATTTGGTTCGTTCTTAGATCATGTCACTTATAACAGTAAAATAAATGTAATTAATTAAAGATATGAATGCGATCTTAATAATATTTTTTAAAATTAAAAACTATAATGCGTGATATAAGTATACTGCGCTATTAAGAATATACTAAATGATCGCATCATTTTTAAATGTCCCATATTATATTATATGTACATCAGTGAATAAATAAACGAATAAACAAAAATACTTCTATCGAGATTTAGAAAAAAAAAGCTTTAATGCATTTATTGGTCAGAAATGATGCAGCCTTGTTAAAAAAAACTATACATGTACAGTGAAAATACTGAGAATATCAAAGTTGATTAAATATCCTGCTTATTTTGTTTAACATGTCCTATGCCGTAGAGGCCAGTAATGCATTGCTTTGACATTTATTCCTGGCCTCTACAGCAGCAAAAGGGTTAAACGCATATTAATTGTATCTCGTGTCTTCCATCTTTCTTCAAACTCTTTAGTACTGTTCTTGAATATTTAAAAAAAAAACAATTAATACTTAAGAAAAAATCCAAACTGTGGACAGTACAACAGAGTTGAAGGGAGACAATAATATCACTATAGAAAAGTCAGGACCTGCTTCTTTCCCTTAGATAAAATACAAAATGTGACATTGCAACATTTAGACTCATATAGAAAAGTGTGAAATGTTTGTGTTGTTCCATATATACATGGGAGGCGAAATCAATCATTCTTTAAATACAAAGAAAATGAAATATTAATGAATAATGTACTAACCATTGTGTCACTTGTTATCATCTTGGCTGCATCTTCAGGTGAAATACAAGTTGCAGGGGGGATTTGTAGGATATTGTCCCTATTTCCATATATTAAAAAAAAAATCCACATTGTGGAAATCAGAATATTTAAAGTGAGCAAAATCTACCAGGATGAGAACACACAGTGTCATATCGTGTCCATGTCCCTGGTGATACATTCTCTGGTTATTTAATCCAGTCTCAGGCACGATTCGCTGTTCTCTGTAATTGAAGCCTCTGTTTAAGTCTCCAGAGCACAATCCTGGGGGTACTCCCTTACTCCTCCTGGTTCACTTCGGAGGGAGAGGGGACACTCTCTGTCTGTTTCTCTGCATCCTTCGCTCTCTCCTGCTCTGTGAGTTGTTCGCTGCTTGGGATAGAGTTCTTTTTGGGGCGACCTTTCGGTTTCGTTGGGGATTCCAGACCCCCACCTTGTAAAACCTTAATTCAAAGCATATGCAAATTAGAAAGGGAGATATACAGTGTGTTTGTGTGTGTGTGTGTGCGTGTGTGTGTATATATATATATATATGTGTGTGTGTGTGTGTGTGTATATATGTGTGTGTGTGTATATATGTGTGTGTGTGTGTGTGTGTGTGTGTGTGTGTGTGTGTGTGTGTGTGTGTGTGTGTGTGTGTGTGTGTGTGTGTGTGTGTGTGTGTGTGTGTGTGTGTGTGTATATATATATAAAACATAATACTGAGTTAAGTTATGGTGAGTAAAAAAAGTGACAAAAACCCTCCACAGGAAAGCAAATGCATACAGTTATATTTTTTATATATATATATATATATATATATATATATATATATATATATATATATATATATATATATATATATATATATATATATATATATATATATATATATATATATATATTTTATATATATATATATATATTCCACGTACCTCATCTTCCACATGCCAAGTTTTAATGACCTAAACGAGTTAGAACTGAAGATTTAGCCCCAAATGGTACATTATTAAGGGAATGGTGGGAACCTTGTATTGGATCCTTTATGTGCAATGGGTGATATTATATATAGCCCTGTCGGCGAGGACCACTTTCACTTTGTTTGCATATACATATTTGAAATGTAAAACACAATACCACAGATAATTAGTTGTTACCGTTGCATTATATATTACTTCTGGTCATCCCACATTTATACCATAAAAACATTGTCATCTTAATTTATATCTATATCAACTATATCTAAAATAATCATTTTAAAAAGATCGCAGGTTGTAAACACTATATCAAATCAAAGTTATGATAACAAATAAAATACTCCTTAATTAGTGAGTTCATCAGCAGCATATTTTGATAAGGTTCCCAGCACCATTAATTATATGCTGGGATAAATTATACATTCCCAGACCATGAAATATATCATATTTTATATTATATTTTGCCTTCTCTATCGTTACTAATTTAATCTGTTTGCCATACCACTACATTCGTGACATCATTGGTAACAATGACATCACTGTGGCGTTTGCATAACTGCTTCAGTCATATACAACAGAAAAAACATATTTTATTTACAATATCATTTACTTACAATTTTCTTCCATTTCATTCTCCGGTTCTGGTACCACGTTTTCACCTGCAGCTGACTGAGGCCCAGAGACTCTGCAAGATCTATCCTGGAAAAAACACAGTATTTGTTGTGTATGCCTTTTATTTAAAACAAATAACTGTATTTTAATGAATGCAGTATACATAGCACATTACACTTACGGTGTATGAACCCAATAAAACAGAATGCGCTTATACTGTAAATCAGGATTCATTGATTCTTCATGTATTATTTAATCATGTTTCAACGGTTGCTATAAAATGGTTTATAGGACAAAAATAACAAGGAGTTCCCCGGGCTGCTGGTTTCACTGAATAATGCTGCATCCCAATAACTACAATTACCCAGTTACAAGGACAGACACTGTCATATCGTGACAATTGTGACATGAAACACAATAGCATTTACTCTTCTGCTCCGTTTACAATTAGGCTAATTTCAACCCCTCCAATAATCACTATGTGGGGTTGTGAAATAATAATGACGCAGCTTAGCTAATTTACCTATTAAAACAATTGTAGAGTATGGTATAGTATTAATGTTAATAATAGCAGATGGTAATAAAACAATCACTTTAAAATGATCAATGTTGACTTAAAAGGATGAAGAAATTAATTTTAGATTTAATATAATCAACTTAATGCTGGCTGATGTGCTTGGCAGTTAAAATCACCTATTAAATGTAAATGCAGAATCTGACTGCATGTGGATATGTAAAATAATCACATTAGTTCCCGAGAGAAAGAACAATCTATTTAATTTGTATGTACTGTGGTAACATTTCAACTACTTGTTGGTCCAATAAAAGGTATCATACCCCTTACCCCCCTCTCCCTCCTCTGTTACTAAATGGAAGAAAAGACCCACAAGGTGACTAATAATAATAATAATAATAATAGCATGTTCTTGTATAGCGCTGCTATTTATGAAGCGCTTTACAGAGACATTGTGCAGACACAGTCACTGCCCCGTGGAGCTTACAATCTATGTTTTTGGTGGCTGAAGCACAGGGAGATAAAGTGACTTGCCCAAGGTCACAAGGAGCCGACACCGGGAATTGAACCAAGCTCCCCTGCTTCAAACTCAGCGCCAGAGTCAGGCCTACCCTTCTTTGCCTTTAATGTGTCTGTCACTTATGAAAAGATGTGACACATGTCAAGGACCCCACGTGTTCAGTGTCAATGTTTTAGCATTCCTATTTTGCATGTGTCATATTTACTTTCTGGTCACTTAGCTGTGACACATTAACACACACAGTGAAGGTCAGCTTAGAGTTAGAAATGTAGGAGATGGGGAGGAAATATAGTCTAAGCAAGGTAAAAAAGATACATCACAATTGGACCAAAGTACCTTAATATATTGAGGGCTATGAAGTAAGTATTAAACTCATGCTATAGAAGACATTTCTCCCCCTCCCAACTGCAAAAATAATGCACCATCAATGAAGAAAATACCACTAGTTTCGGGAACCCATTGCTTTAGTAAATAGAGTGGATTCTTTTTGTCCCAGGTTTGTAGCCATAAGACTTTGGGAAATAGCTCATTTTGAGAGCACTTCTAAGTGGTCTGTACATTTCCTGACTGCAAAGATAGAGCAAAAAATAATACATATGTGATTTATCAAAGAAAGGGAATCCGGTTGAAAACAAATGGATATTTCCTTTGCTAAATGTGCTGCAGGTTTTGCAGTTAGGGGATCCTGACAAATAGGCCCCAATAGCAACAGCTTCAAAAACAAAACACATTTCTGCAAGTGACATGGAAGCAGTTTGTTATGTGAAGGACATTTCTAACATTGGAGGCAGAATACCTGCTACATGTATTTGCCTCATCTCATACATGCCAAGGAAATGATACAAAGCAATGGTAAAGATTAGGAGTGGACACTCCAGTTCTCAAGAGCCACCAACAGGTCTCACAGCATCACAAGAAATACAGTATCTCCAAACTGACTTAACCTATATGTGTCAGTGTACTGTGTGCTTATTTTGTATCACTTGGGTAAGTAAGCAATTGAGGATGTCTCTACATGAAGAGTTGAGCAACACGCACGCACGCACACACACACGCACGCACACACACACGCACGCACACACACACACACACACACATATATATAAATAAAATGAATGAATTATTCAATGCTCCTAGAGCCTTCACATTTCCACAAAGGATCTAATTAAGATAATGGTATGTAAATAGCTAAAACTTTTATATAAAAAGACATTGGAAGGTTTGGGTGTTTTTAATTGATTTGCTGCGGGAGTTCTGAGCAGTGGGGAAGATTATCAGTCTTATCAATTAAAAAAAAAAACATTTAAATAGTGGGCTTCAAACATTGCAGTATTACTCTGGGTATGAAAGTAACAAGGTAGGGCTGCTCCTTAGGCCGCGCTTACAGTCCCGACAACGGCGACGGCGCATCACATCAAAACAGTCAATTTAATACGTCGCGTGTGCCTGTAGTGGGCACACCGGCGCAACGGTGCGACACAGCGACCAAAATCGCTGAAGTCAATTACATTTTTTTTAAGGCAACCGCCACATGACATCAGCGGCACGTGAACGCCCCGCCACGCCCCCGCCACGCCCCCGCCACGCCCCCGGTCGCCGTCTCTTGTCACCTACACTATATGCAGAAATCACTATTACAACGGCGATGGATGACGTCACGCCGTCGTGTCGCCTTAGCCGGGACTATAAGCGCGGCCTTACTGTCTAGCACCGTCACATTGGGAACACTGCGTCACCTCTCAATAATACAATTATCCCGTTTATGGCTGTGCATGTCCAGTGACCGGCCTTATTACAGAGGTGCCAGTAGTAATGTTACCCACAAATGTGCTCGCAAAACTAATGCTACATTAATAATTATACTTGTGCATTTTGGAGTACTTTTATCTTGCTGTATAAGCCCAGAAGTTTCATGTTTCCTTGTGTCCCTCAATAATTTCATATAATAACCCTGACTTAAATGTACAAACAAGAACAAGAACATGTTACAGAGCCTCCTAAACATATTGGGCTCTCTGTATCAAAGGGAAAATTCCGGCGCAAAGTCGCTATTTTGTGCCGACCCGTGCTAAAATGTACCTGCGACAGACAGCCTATGTAATCATTTTAATACCGCCATTTTTGGCGACATCTGTGACACAACGAGGGATTGCTGGAGCAAGTGGGAGGAGTAATGGCGGGTCACATTTGCATATTGGCGCAGGTCTGTGTAATAAGGAAGGTGTGGCTGCGTTACTTTTATTGATGGTTTTCTGCATCACCTTAAAGGTGGCGCGAGTCCTTTATTAGCGCAGAATACGCGCGCCGCATGCTAGAACAGTAGAAATACAATTAATAAATATGTCATGTTTTTGGCAGGAAAAAATGCCAAATTTTTTTGCACACGTGCGTCCTTATATATATATACATATATAGCACCTATAGATTTTATATAGGGAAGTATTAGCCATATATTATAAACCTACATTGTATGCAAGCATTATCCATATCTATAGAGGAACTACGTACTAAGATCACATTTGAAAAAAAATTTTTGACCGTCAACATTTTAGTGGCAAAAAGTAGTATAAACCTTCATAAAGTGTGCGTCCTATTATTAAGGTCGTTCTGTGACATCATACACATGACGCATAGGGGCCGATGCAGTAACTTGCGAGAAGGCTGAATTTGGCTGTTTTATTGCGAGATTGGCATGTAGTATGCAGTTGATGGCGGTATGTGTGCGAGTTACCTGAAAAACGGCATATGCAATTGTTGCCGGAAATCAAGCGCCGGCGGGGTGGCGAGAATGGCTATTTCGCCATATTAAGCAGCACGCAGAATTCAGTAGATGCCGAGTAAGATCTCGGGGGTGCGCGGGAGAAACTCCTTGCGAGAAAAGCGCCAAAAAGCTGCGGCACCAACAAGCAGGCGAGAGCCGAAAATTTCAGCTGCTAGTGACATTGTTGTGTCATTGTACTGTTGCTGCTGGCAGCGCAGCTTCAATTGTGTTACATGTCATTCAGAACCTGTTACATGTGTTGTTTATAATAAAATACATTATTAATGTTAGCCAAAGGTGTCTGTCTTGTGAATGACAAGAAGCAGGTATGTTCCTAAAACTATCTATTGAGGGACAGCGCTGTGAAAGCCTTGCTAATGTCACTAGCAGCAAGAAACACACTGCTGTGAGTAACAGAATGTAAGGTCAAACTATCATGAGGTGATTTTTTCATGTTCAAAAGTTGCCGCCAAATTCTTCTTCAATACAGATGCATGAAGTGATCCCCCACTTGCTGCATGCACAGGTTACAGTACACACAGCAACTCACTGAAATGTACTGTAAGCTTTGCAACAGAGTCCAACACACAGACACAAATGTACATGAAATGTCACAAGACACATGCACACATGTATCACCTCTTCACGTGTCAAAGAACAGAAGACACAACTGTAGCACTGCACCAGCTATGTTTCCAAAAGTATCTAATTAGGGACAGCAGTAAAAGGTTTGCTAATGTCAGTAACAGCAAGACAGTCACTACCGTGAGTAACTGAATGCTTTAAGCAAGAAGGAGGTTTTTTTTATTTATGTGCAGAGGTTGACGCCACATTCAAGTGAAATACGGATACATGCAGTCATCCGCCACTGACTGCAGGAACTCGCAACATGTGCAACTCACCATTGTATCTCACAATCGCTATTTACTGCATTTAGCGGCAAATTCCCGCCAAACACAGGAGATTTAAGCGCGCTGCCGACACACACATATCGCAAGTTACTGCATCGGCCCCATAGTTCGTTGTGTAAAATAAAGTTTGACGCATTGCATCCTGTTGAATACCCGATTGATACAATTGACATTAAAACTGAATTATGCATCCTTTAATTTATAACTAGTATTAGTAAATATAAATGTTCAGTGTAATATTATGTATAATATCCATACAGTGAAAATAATACATTTTGTTATACTATATAATGAAACATCTGCTAAGTAAAAAAAAGTGGGTTAATACTGTATATAGCAACTTAATTCTGCGCTAACAATATAAACAGACTGTTAGGGTTTATGCCAAGTTCAGTTTGGTAGGTGATTTTGACGCTGGTTCGACTACTTTTTTCGTGCACAGATTTAAAAAAAAATGATAATGCATATAATTTCATGCATCACGCGGATCTCATGTGCATCACACGGATCCCATGTGCATTACGCGGATCCCATGTGCAACACGCGGATCCCGTGTGCAACACGCGGATCCCGTGTGCAACACGCAGATCCCGTGTGCATCACGCGGATCTCGTGTGCAACACGCGGATCCTGTGTGCATCACGCGGATCCCGTGTGCATCACGCGGATCCCATGTGCAACACGCGGATCCCATGTACTTCCGACAATATAACTGACTATAACCATTTCTGGCACTTAAAATATAAATGGGGGAAGAAAAGGTTTGTTCATGCAGCAGATGCGCACAAAGCGCAATTACGCCTCAATCTACATTTGGGGCGGTTAGTACACAGGCCCCATTCATTTCTAAATAAGAGTCTTATCCATATTTCTTAAACATATATATTTTGTATAAAAGTATTATCTATATTTTATAAACATATATATTTTATGTAGGAAAGTCTTTTATCCATAAAAGTGTATACAGGTATTTTACAAGTATTTATTAGAGTGCCCTTTTCTTTCAGTGCACTGGGGTTTGCTGGATGACCCTGGGGTTTGCTGATGACCCTGGGGGTTGCTGGATGACCCTGGGGTTTGCTGGATGACCCTGGGGTTTGCTGGATGACCCTGGGGTTTGCTGATGACCCTGGGGGTTTTATGGATGCCCCTGGGGGTTGCTGGATGACCCTGGGGTTTGTTGGATGACCCTGGGGTTTGCTGGATGACCCTGGGGGTTTGCTGGATGACCTTGGGGTTTGCTGGGTGACCCTGGGGGTTTGCTGATGACCCTGGGATTTGCTGGATCACCCTGAGGTTTGCTGGATGACCCTGGGGTTTGCTGGATGACCCTGGGGGTTTGCTGGATGACCCTGGGGTTGGATGGATGACCCTGGGGGTTGCTGGATGACCCTGGGGTTTGCTGGATGACCCTGGGGGGTTGCTGGATAACCCTGGGGGTTGCTGGATGACCCTGGGGGTTTGCTGATGACCATGGGGTTTGCTGGATGACCCTGGGGGTTTGCTGAATGACCCTGGGGTTTGCTGGATGACCCTGAGGTTTGCTGATAACCCTGGGGTTTGCTGATAACCCTGGGGTTTGCTGATGACCCTGGGGGTTGCTGGATAACCTTGGGGTTGCTGTGCATGGCCCCAGCTTTGCACACTGATGCTGGTGCTTTACCTGTCAGGTGTGGAGAGATATTTCTGCTTCTCAAAGCGCTTTTCCAGCCCCATGAGCTGGAGCTCCGTGAACACGGTGCGGCTCCTCCTGCCCTTCTTCGCTTTGCTTCCATGCTCTGATATTCCAGCTTCCAGCTTCCCCCGGAGGTGCAGCTCGAGGGGCAGGTGAGGGGGCCCGGAGCCACCCTGCAGCCCGGAGCCCGCAGCCAGCAGGGCGGAGCTGATGGGAGCGCCCAGGCCAGTGCAAGACAGGGGGGTCAGTGGGAACTTGAACACTGATGCATGCTCAGCTTTCAGTAGCGCTGGGGGGAGAGAGAGACAATCAGAGACCAGTGCAAGTCTAGTAACCACAGCACCTACAGTATACTGTAGAAAGGACATGGGGGTCTATGGGGGGGGGGGGGGGTTATGTATTACAAATGCAAAAGTGAGGCAAACTGGTGCAGAAACTGCGCTGCATATATCAAACCTGCCAGTGTAAAGCTAAATCTATAAATCTAGTTTAATATATATATATATATATATATATATATATATATATATATATATATATATATATATATATATATATATATATATATATATATATTTATATATATATATATCAAATGGAAATATTACTGTGTGCTCATTATATATATATATATATATATATATATATATATATATATATATATATATATATATATATATATATATATATATATATATATATATATATATATATATATATATATATATATATATATATATATATATATATATATATATATATATATATATATATATATATATATATATATATATATATATATATATATATAGCCCAACATGTGCTTTGCAGTGTGTTCACTGTAATGTATCCCTCGATACATTAATTTCCCCCTTTGTTTAAATCACCTATTAAACTTTTAAGATGTCTGCAAAATGCGAAACGTATATTTGAATTTGAGTGGAGGAAACAGACCCGGGAAATGATTGTGTGTGCTCCCTCCGCAGAGAGGAGGCTGCAGCAAGACACACACACTTTATTTACATAAATATATACGGTGCCACTTTTTAAATGAAGGGCTATAAATATAATTATATAATGAATTCCCAAATCAGTTTTGACTTGTAATGAGTCTGCAGAAGGAAAGTGAGTCATGATACTTGGTATGTTTATCAGATAAGAGAAGGTTGCATTTAAAGACAGCAACTAATATGCAGCATTATTAAACTGTGTACCATGTTTTAATACCTCAAGTATAATTTGATGGACAAATCGGCCAGGAACTTAATTAAAAAGAACTAATACAGTTTCCTCCTTATTCTTTATCGAATTATTTTATCATTTTAAATATTGCTCTTCTCAATCGTTAATTTCACAGCCACTGAGACTTTGATGCAGATGCGTTAAAGGAAATAAAATACACATACACATATATACATATATATTATACATACACACACACATACTGTACACACACACATACGCACACACACAGTAACAATGCCAGTTAGCACCCACGAAAAGTTCATTGTGAAGAAGAACAATGTGTTATGCATATTTTCCTAGGCCATAAAATATAAGTATCGTTATGGAATTTTATTATTCATGGAACCACTAAACCTGATAAAAAACCTGTCATATATTATATATTATGAGAATTTATTAAACATATTTTAAAATAATTTACAACTGCTGTAGTTATATTTAATTGGAAATCTGTCTGTCAGTCTTAGGATAACAAAATAAGAACACAACATTTATTTATTGTATTCTATTCTGATTTTAAGTCTCTTTCCCTCTCTCTATTCTTGTTTTATAAATACCTTCAATTTCTCCTTTAAGAGTATTTAAAAAGACCGATGTATGCATAACATACTTAAAATGTACCCTATATGTGTGACTTGGATAAATGAATTTGAGTGTGTTATTACATATAAAAAAAATAATTACGTTTTGTAGGTTATTGTATCTATTAACGTTAGGCCATATAAGTATTTAAAATCTATTCCCTGTGATGATAAATGTTTATACCTGGATATGTTAAATTATTTTTAATAGTGATATTAAATAATATTAAGCATATAATAAATAATATAGAATAAAAATATTAAACCATAAATGTAAAACTAATATTACCTGCATGGTAAAAACATACATTATTAAAATTCCTTTGTTCTGTAATGCATAATTCCTGACTATGGGCTTTACTTTTACTAGGGCCAAATTATCAATAACTGAATACCTCAAATATAAGAATAACAGTATGTTACCATATATCTATCCTAGCATTTAAAATATACTGATCCTGCATAATTACGTATACTGCTATTAAAGTGTAAAGTGTACACGTTACTATGTTAAGATGACATGTAAACTCATAACAATGTTGACAGATATGTCCTATTTCTAGGAATACCTATTGTATGACATATTTGATGATTTCCTCTTATTTTATAAAATGGTCAATTATATTTAGAACCCGCAGAAGTGTTTTACAAAGCTGTAACTTTGAATCTAAATTGCAAATAAGATATATATTTTAGAGCACAGTTTACCATTTTAGTGTGATTTGACAGTCTAGTTTCCTAATGGTTTACGGAATTCACTTCCAAATTATTAATTAGCAAATGCCTATAGTTGGATCAGTGTTCTCATTTATTAGTATTATTATTATTATTATTATTATTATTACATGTTATAATCCCATCAAGTCAAATTATGTTTGTAACAAAAAAGCTGCTTTTACTTTTAGTGTCAATCTGAGCAGCTGTGTTTCCTCTGGAAGTGGAGGGTTTCCGTAGCTAAGAGCAGAGGTATAGCTGGAATAAATATAGGGTTCAGGAGATGGCACAATGATAAAGTGGGTGGCATTAGAATACACATTGCAATCTTGTCTTTGCCAGCCATGCAGCAGCCCCCCTCCTGCCTGGCGGAGAGGCACATACCTAGGTGGCTGTGGTAGGGTCTGGCTGAGAGAAGTGCCTGCACCCCAAACTTCAGCAGCTCCCCAGCCGGTGGAGACATCTTAGAATCCCGGTGATCAGTCAATATTTCCTCTATCATAAAACTCCTGTAGCGATGAGACCTGTGATCAGCAAACACTTCGTGGGGAAAGTAGTGAGCCCCTAACTCCAAGGGATGCTGCATTGTTCAGTTCGATGTGTTAGATCTCTGGCTGTGTGTGAGAAACACTTCTCCAAGTCACCCAGCAGATGCTGTCAGGCAGACCCAGGGATTCACCAGAGCAGGCAGCCTGATCCTTTCAGACTGCTCTTTCTCACTTGAAATTCGCTTTTCATTCTTCTCTCCTTGGTCACAGGAGTGGCAGAGGTCCCCCTGCTCCCTACCCCTTCTTCTGATGTGGACCTTCTCTCATCCAATGGCTCATGCAGTTGAGCTGGATCCCTTGTTGTCGCTGCCCGGTGTAAGTGAGCTGTTTAAGGTCTGCTGGAAGAATGACACAAGGCTGAAAGTTTCCAGGCTGCTTCTCCCTGAGAGAGTTCTCTCCGCCCAGAGCTGGGAGAAGCAGCCTGTGATACCGCTGACCTCCAGCAGGGAGAGGGGCTGAGCTCTCATACCCAGGACAATCACTTCCAATTCCTCTGTAACATTTCATTTCCACTATGGCAAATTATCAAGGAGATTATACTCTTACTTTTAATTTAAAGCAGGCATACACACCAATTATCTAAGCTTGCATGAGTAATGAGTGATTACATTTCAACAATTATACTATACATAGATACAAACAATTAATCTGTCTAGTGAACCTCTATACCTGACTTTGCACTTAGTTTCAGTTTGGAGTGAATCGTTACATTAGTGTCTATAAATAACCACGGGTTTGCATTCAGAATTAAAGACTATGGTTTCTGTTATTCCACTTGAAATGTAATATAAGAAAACTAATTGTGTTTTTTTTTAATTTCAATTTAAAAAATCACAATATTTCAAGTGGTTTTATTAGTTATAGATATAGGAAAATAGGTATATTTGCAATCTGGTGCTGTGTTCTCGTTTTTATTGTTCTCTATATTTATAATTTGTTTTCACATTTTGATCTAGTGGTCTTCAGTAGCTGTGTACTGTATTTTGCAATTTAAAACTATTTTGATAACAACGTTTAATGAACAATTCCCTGATTAAAAATTAAGTCAATTGTGCTTAGTGGAAAGTAGCATGTGTTTGAAGCTATACATTTTCTTATTTAGTCAAATTTAAAATCAATGTAACATGAATGAACATAGGAATTGAGAGGTCATATACACCCCGAAGGAATAATTATGACCCATAAATTACAGCAATAACAACAGAACTTTCAACAGTATATTCAGAATTTTGTAACTCACCTTTTTAACTTGGTTTAGAAAATAAAAAAACGGATTTACCTCCCGCCCCTCATATTTGGCTCTCACAATAATACAATGGGAATTAATACAAATCTTATTTTTTTTAAATTTGATTAAAATCAATTTCAATTATATAGATCTTCAGTGTTTTAATGATGAGATGGGTAGTGGTTCTAGCAGTGTAAATGTGAAAAGCAACACAAATGAAAAAGAGGTGACTGTATTTACAGCTTCAAGGAGTAGGTGGGAGATGGTCTAGTGGGCTATGTAACTATGTAACTATGTAACTATGTAACTATGTAACTATGTACCTATGTAACTATGTAACTATGTAACTATGTTGAAGAGGATAATCATTTTGTTTTGTTGTAAAGATGCCGCACAGTCAATTGAAATCATTGATATAGCTTAACTGCTAAAATCTATGGGGCTATATTTACTAAGTGCTGCTAAGATGCCATTTAAATGGGTCATAAGTTGTCTCATCGTAGCACTGCTTGGTAAATATTGCCCACATCCCCAACACTGGACAGTCCTGCCCACTGCAATGATGACCCAATGAAACCCCAGTGGAAGTTATGTATGAAAGTCTCCTGGCTGTAGAACTGAGGAGGCTAAGCTGGAGCAGCAGCATTGCATCAGATTTATCAGAGGACGAGGTCCCACAGTTTTCACTGGGATTTCCTGCTGTCATAAACATTATGCCGTGTTGTTGCCCCCGTTTTGCAGCCGGGTGACATTAATATATAACCAGCGGTGTAGTTTGTGACTTTTAACAATAGTTTTGAATCAGAACTTGCATCTCAGTATCAATTTATAACGGTATTTTCAACTGTTTTGCCATATGTGGTGGGGAGTTCCTCTTTAAATGGAGGAGTTAGCAGAGGCACCCATTATAATAGAAGATATTACGTTATTTATTACCCATTTTATACGGTGAAAAATCTAAATCAAGTATAACTTGGAGTAAGCTGCTTTAACAATTGGTATCAAATGTAAGAACCTTAATTAAGAAGATTTTTCACCACATGTAAATCATTTTTATTGGGCACCAAAACGCTCTTCTTGGAAACTTGGTTCATAGCTTCAACAGCCCGTTTCTCTGATTGAGGATGAGATTAAAATTAAAAATAGAATATGAGGTTAAACAACACTTGTACAAAAACACATCAGTTTTTCTGTCACAAAGCTATTATATCACGATTAGCTTTGCAGAGATTGTAGATAGAGACACAAGTTGGGACATCGCATTATAATATGTGCACCATACCATGTTACTCCTCCCTAATGTGCACCATACCATGTTACTCCTCCCTAATGTGCACCATACCATGTTACTCCTCCCTAATGTGCACCATACCATGTTACTCCTCCCTAATGTGCACCATACCATGTTACTCCTCCCTAATGTGCACCATACCATGTTACTCCTCCCTAATGTGCACCATACCATGTTACTCCTCCCTAATGTGCACCATACCATGTTACTCCTCCCTAATGTGCACCATACCATGTTACTCCTCCCTAATGTGCACCATACCATGTTACTCCTCCCTAATGCCTCCTATAGGTTTTTGTAACCTGCCCCAAACTACCATCCCACATGAACCACCAAGGGCAACTAGGAACCTAGTTTGATGTTGGGTATATACGGTGTATATACGGTGTGTTATCTAATTTTCTGCACTTTCTTCTAGGGCCATGACTCTCCGAGCCCCCTCCTGGACCAAAAGTCTTAATGGTCAAGGTACCATATACCAGTCTTTCCAAAATGTTGTTTATCATTTTTCTAAACCAAACTCTGCCAGTAAAATAAAAGAACATCTGCATTAAAGGAGCGCTCTGGGCGACACGTTACATTTTGGAGCAAGAGGTCTCCGGAGTGGAACCACATTGATTTCAGCTCCGGGGACCCACCTGCTTCCCAAAGTACTTACCTCCATAGGTGCTGCTGGTATCTCTATGCAGTTTAAAGCTCCCATGTCACGTGGGCCAATAGCAAGACACAAGGTATGGCATTGCGGCTTCCTATAGGCTCTCAGGATGCAGGACCTTTAAACTGTGAACCCCTCTGGGGCTCCTCCCAGCAGCACCTACGGAGTTAAGTATTCCAGGAAGCAGGGGTCCCCAGAGCTGAGATTAACACAGGTCAGCTCCGGAGACCCCTGCTTCAAATTTATTTAAAAAAAGTGTTTCAGGAGTGCCTCTTTAAAGTGTGCTGCGACCTTCATACTAGAGACATACACTTAACACCGTGTTTTGGTTTTCACAAACGGTTTCGGTTTTGGATTATGGTGAACATTTTTATTTAATGCAAAAATACTGACGTCTTGTAACGTGGAGATGTTGTTTTGCTTCCTATGTTAGTAACGTACTAATGACATTTGCAAGCCATTTAGCAAAAATAAAAATAATCCCCTATTATATAATATACATATCACATTATTATGTAAAACGACAGATAAGGGTGTAAACTGTTAACACAACTGGAAATTATTTTCACTGGTAAAGTTAAGTATATAGATATAAGATTGATAGATAACTGCTAAACTCTGACACAGGCCCTCATTCTCTCCCGTCTCGACTACTGTAACCTCCTGCTGTCCGGCCTTCCTGCCTCTCACCGGTCTACCCTACGCTGCTACTAAAATCACTTTACTCTTTTCTAAATCTGTCTCAGCTTCTCCCCTGCTGAAATCCCTCTCCTGACTTCCTATCAAATCCCATATCACACACTCAATTCTCCTCCTCACTTTTAAAGCTTTACACTCTTCTGCCCCTCCTTACATCTCAGCCCTAATTTCTCGCTATGCACCATCCCAACTCTTGTGTTCTGCTCAAGGATGTCTTCTCTCTACCCCTTTTTGTGCCTAAATCCCTCTCCCGCCTTAAACCTTTCTCACTGACTGCCCCACACCTCTGGAATGCCCTTCCCCTCAATACCCTTAAGACTAGCACCCTCTCTATCCACCTTTAAGACCCATCTTAAAACACACCTCCTTAACAAAGCATATGAGTAGCTCCGTGGCTGATACTTTACACCTCATACATCGACCTTGACTCCTTGCAGACGCACTTACCAGAACGCCCTCCTACTGTCACTGTTCGTTCGTCCTACTTTCCAATTAGATTTTAAGCTCTTCGGGACAGGGACTCCTTTTCCTAAATGTCATTTTTATGTCTGAAGCACTTCTTCCCATTATGTTTTATTTATATGATTATCATGTGTATTACTGCTGTCAAGCGCTATGTACATTAATGGCGCTATATAAATAAAGATTTACATACATACATAGAAGGGGACAAGTCAGAGGAACGGGAGAGAGGGAGAGAGGGAGAGAGGGAGAGAGGGAGAGAGGGAGAGAGGGAGAGAGATCAGATTGTGCTATATCAATATCTTTATGCCTAAGTAAAGTACATATCTATAATATATTTGTGTGGGGGTGTAAATTATTTAATTATATTTCTTCATTCTTCCCTCTTTTTTTCTCTGCCACTCTCTATGTCTGTCAATTTGTTGCCTCTCTATGTCTGTATCACTCTCTCTGCCCCTCACTGTCTGTCACTCTCTCTCTGCTAGCCTCTCTGTCTCTCTGCCCCGCTCTATGTCTGTGTCACGCTCTCTGCTCCTCTCTATGTCTGTGTCACTCTCTCTGCCCCTCTCTATGTCTGTGTCACGCTCTCTGCTCCTCTCTATGTCTGTGTCACTCTCTCTGCTCCTCTCTATGTCTGTGTCACTTTCTCTGCCCCTCTCTGTCTGTCACTCTCTTTCTGCCACTCTCTATGTCTGTACCCCCCCATCTGCCCCTCTCTATGTCTGTACCACTCTCTCTGCCTCTCTCTATGTCTGTACCACTCTCTCTGCCTCTCTCTATGTCTGTACCACTCTCTCTGCCCCTTTCTATGTCTGTACCACTCTCTCTGCCCCTCTCTATGTCTGTGTCACTCTCTCTGCCCCTCTCTATGACTGTGTCACTCTCTCTGCCCCTCTATATGTCTGTGTCACTCTCTCAGCCCCTCTCTATGTCTGTGTCACTCTCTCTCTGCTAGCCTCTCTTAGTCCCTCTCTATGTCTGTGTCACTCTCTCTGCTAGCCTCTCTGTCTCTCTGCCCCTCTCTATGCCTGTGTCACTCTCTTTGCCCCTCACTATGTCTGTGTCACTCTCTCTGCCCCTCTCTATGCCTGTGTTACTCTCTCTGCCCCTCACTACGACTGTGTCACTTTCTCTGCCCCTCTCTATGCCTGTGTCACTCTCTCTGCCCCTCACTACGACTGTGTCACTCTCTCTGCCCCTCGCTATGCCTGTGTCACTCTCTCTGCCCCTCACTATGACTGTATCACTCTCTCTGCCCCTCACTATGACTGTGTCACTCTCTCTGCCCCTCTCTATGCCTGTGTCACTCTCTCTGCCCCTCACTATGTCTGTGTCACTCTCTCTGCCCCTCTCTATGCCTGTGTCACTCTCTCTGCCCCTCACGATGACTGTGTCACTCTCTCTGCCCCTCACTATGACTGTGTCACTCTCTCTGCCCCTCACGATGTCGGTGTCACTCTCTCTGCCCCTCACTATGTCTGTGTCACTCTCTCTGCTCCACTATGACTGTGTCACTCTCTCTGCCCCTCTTTATGCCTGTGTCACTCTCTCTGCTCCACTATGACTGTGTCACTCTCTCTGCCCCTCTCTATGCCTGTGTCACTATCTCTGCCCCTCACTATGACTGTGTCACTCTCTCTGCCCCTCTCTATGCCTGTGTCACTCTCTCAGCCCCTCTCTATGTCTGTGTCACTCTCTCTCTGCTAGCCTCTCTCAGTCCCTCTCTATGTCTGTGTCACTCTCTCTGCTAGCCTCTCTGTCTCTCTGCCCCTCTCTATGCCTGTGTCACTCTCTTTGCCCCTCACTATGTCTGTGTCACTCTCTCTGCCCCTCTCTATGCCTGTGTTACTCTCTCTGCCCCTCACTACGACTGTGTCACTTTCTCTGCCCCTCTCTATGCCTGTGTCACTCTCTCTGCCCCTCACTACGACTGTGTCACTCTCTCTGCCCCTCGCTATGCCTGTGTCACTCTCTCTGCCCCTCACTATGACTGTATCACTCTCTCTGCCCCTCACTATGACTGTGTCACTCTCTGCCCCTCTCTATGCCTGTGTCACTCTCTCTGCCCCTCACTATGTCTGTGTCACTCTCTCTGCCCCTCTCAATGCCTGTGTCACTCTCTCTGCCCCTCACGATGACTGTGTCACTCTCTCTGCCCCTCACTATGACTGTGTCACTCTCTCTGCCCCTCACGATGTCGGTGTCACTCTCTCTGCCCCTCACTATGTCTGTGTCACTCTCTCTGCTCCACTATGACTGTGTCACTCTCTCTGCCCCTCTTTATGCCTGTGTCACTCTCTCTGCTCCACTATGACTGTGTCACTCTCTCTGCCCCTCTCTATGCCTGTGTCACTATCTCTGCCCCTCACTATGACTGTGTCACTCTCTCTGCCCCTCTCTATGCCTGTGTCACTCTCTCTGCCCCTCACTATGCCTGTGTCACTCTCTCTGCCCCTCACTATGTCTGTGTCACTCTCTCTGTCCCTCACTATGCCTGTGTCACTATCTCTGCCCCTCACTATGACTGTGTCACTCTCTCTGCCCCTCTCTATGCCTGTGTCACTCTCTCTGCCCCTCACTATGTCTGTGTCACTCTCTCTGCCCCTCTCTATGCCTGTGTCACTCTCTCTGTCCCTCACTATGTCTGTGTCACTCTCTCTGCCCCTCTCTATGACTGTGTCACTCTCTCTGCCCCTCTCTATGCCTGTGTCACTCTCTCTGCCCCTCACTATGCCTGTGTCACTCTCTCTGCCCCTCACTATGTCTGTGTCACTCTCTCTGTCCCTCACTATGCCTGTGTCACTAGCTCTGCCCCTCACTATGACTGTGTCACTCTCTCTGCCCCTCTCTATGCCTGTGTCACTCTCTCTGCCCCTCTCTATGCCTGTGTCACTCTCTCTGCCCCTCTCTATGCCTGTGTCACTATCTCTGCCCCTCACTATGACTGTGTCACTCTCTCTGCCCCTCTCTCCTTCCCTCCATTTCCCTCCCACAGCAGACACTGCATGGCTGCCTGGGAAGGGAGGGATTTATTAGGAAGGACGAAATCCCACAAGACCAGAGCCAAGCGGGAAAGAAAAACAAGGCTTCCCCTCGTTTTCGGCCTGAGCCCAGCATGCCGATTCAAGCCTGGGAATAAATTAGGCTCGGATTTGCAATGTTCGGGGGGTCCAGAATTCAATAGTCCAGATCTGTCCATCTCTACTTCCTACCTCAACATATTACACTTCGAAATTACATTAAAGGGATCATTTAAAACATGTATTTTTTTTTACATCAGTGTTCGCATCAACAAGCAAATTAAAAGGTCTCCATGTGAGTCTGTGTTGAAATTCAAAGGCCTCATATAATTAAATAGCAGACAAAAGTGATTAGGAGAATACATTGTCTCCAAGCTGAATGTTGTACAATTCTGACTGTTTCAAGGTACTCAATTGTTCTTTAGTTGGATATAAGAAAGCAGTATTTAAAATAGTCTGCCTTGTACAAGAGAAAATCTCAAACAGCCCAAATTCTTAACAAATGCGCTATGGGCATGTGGTAAAGTGTATCTCATCATTTTTGCTCAAATTTGATAAATCACTATAATTTAGGCATCAACATAGGGATATTGGACCAACATTAGGCATGGCTAAACATTGTAATGGCATGCTATCATTAAAGGGATTTAAGATTATATAATAGAAATGATCTGTATGTTCACAGCCTCCTCTGGTTTCATATTCACCAGGACCATACAACAGAGTTTCCATCTGGATCCATTGCAGAACTCAGCTTGCTCAGGTCAGCATCTGGCTCGGGGAGAATTCCTGATGCTGCCTTTACTGGCCAGGCTGTTCCTGTTATTTCTGATCCTAGGTGATTATCCAAGTAGAAAGTAAGGTGCCTTAAATACCGCTGCTGCTGCTGACAAAATGGATCCATCTGACGTTACATGTGAGGACTGGCGGTCAGATCACAGACACAATTTCAATGCAGCGAGTAAAAATGTCTTTCCATGGTGAGAATGTAAATACCCCATCGCACCTCACAGAAGGAAACTATGGCTGTTTGTAAGCAGTGAACAGGAAAATATGGAACGCACTCTGAAGGGAAGAGGACGATACTGTGGTGACATCGCGGTGAATTGGTCACTAAGGAGCGATGACATGAGTCCGACTGGACAAACGGGTCATGACCCTCGACCCCTCAAAGGTATAACTAATATGGCTAAGCGGGCAGCTATGGGGTTAATATGGTAACATGTAATAAAATGTTTATCCTGTATAAGGTTTTATTACCTACATCAGGTTGCTTAGTGTTATCTTGACTAAGTACTATATTTAGTGTGCATTATATACATTGTCAAGATAGGCGTAATGGCAGCCTGATACATATTGACGGTATCCCAATATCGCCGGATGTCAGACTTTATTGAATAGCATGTGAATCAATACATTTGCAGTAATTACTCACTTACTAACTCAGATGTAAATCATCGCCTCGGTAAAAAGCCTATTGTCTCTGATTTACTGCTGGCGATATGTTTTCCGTGAATAGGTTACTGAAAACAAATTGTTGATATGTTCCTATATCGCTAATTTATTTTTTATGATCTATCTCCGTTCACTACATTTCCCCCTATTTATTATTTATATTTGATAGATTTTAGAAGGGTTTGTGTGTCACTTTATCTGCATCCCTGAAGAAGGTGTTTGTACACCAAAACGTCGGATGGTTTGTGACTGTAATCAGTCAATAAAATTAACTTTTTTATAAATTATTGCATTTCTTTTGGTGTGCTCAGCTTCCCTTCTGTTCTACATGCAGTTACCCTGACTAGTTTTTTTCTGCTTGCAGCACCCACTACTATTCCTGTTTGTTGCTCTTGTTCCCATAGAGTTGGCGCATCCCAAGTTGCATTTATCTTGACTCTTGTGTGTATAGATTTTATGTACACAGCTGTAAAAAATAAATGACATCTTAAAACAAGGCATATACAGTGTGTCTTAACTCTACAAATGACATCACACCTACTGTGACAGTCTGAGGTTACCCAATAATTAAGTATCTTTCATTGTACTGAACAAGGCTATTTTTGTGGGATAGCTTTATTTTGGGTATCCCCAAGAAACTTCACACTATTAGAAATAGTGCTTCAATACTTAATGGGTGTGGGAAAATGCTTTTTTCTGTCATGTTTCTTTATTTAAAGCTGAATTATGTTGTGTAAATAAAAGATCATTTACTTTTCTTAGGGCTTTGGCACCTTCTCTATAAAAACACCACTGGCCCTGCAACCCTAAATATGGGATTTTCTAGTAAAGTGCCACAATTTAACATGATAATGTTTAGCAGAGATAAGAGGTTGAAGAAGTACTTGTAGCTAAGACTTGCTGAGGGTTAAGTTCATATCCGCTAGGGTGCACTGGCTTCACTCAGCATGGATCAACAAAATTAGCAAAGAGGAGGGAAAATGGTAAAGGGGAAAGGTCATTTACCCGACTATGAACAAATAACCTTCTGTTACAGAGGGAATCTGTCAAGATTACTTCTAAGTGTGTTGGATCTAAACTTGTAATAGATGTACGTACCATGACAACTCATTGTGGTGCATTTAAAGATACCATTATCTTCTATTCTTGACGACCAACACCTGCGGTATCTTCTTACTGTATAACATTTATGTAAATGCGTTTTATGGACACATGAAAAATCGACATATTTAGAAGCTGAAAATTGGTGCAAAGTACAAATGTAGTGTAACATTGTATCCACAGATAACACAACATATCCCAGTGCAATGATTTCCATATGATCCAATCACTGTGTTGGCAGAGTATCACAACATATCATCACCAACATATCACACCACAAAGGTCAGTGAAGAAGGTAAGATCTGTGTTTTTATACATTGATGCAAAGAGACACAAGATGAAAATGTTATTCTTTGCTCCAGGTTTGGTCCAAAGTTAACTTGATATATACAGTAGAACCTATCAAGTAATGCAAACTTCATTATTAACCATGCAACCAGCCAAGGTCAATGTACTATTATATATCTCACAAAATATATTTTATCTTAAATGCACACGGTTTTAAAAAAAATATATTTTTAAATGCTTCTGGTGTTGTACTGTACATATATCATAATATGTTTTAAATAGTAAAGGTTGTAAAATTAATTTACAAGATGAAACAAGACACTTGTTATATGCTATCTCTTGTAGTAAGAGATTTGGATTTTTGTTCATCTTATTTTAATTTTTTAGCTTTTTTTGGTCACTTTTTAACACCGTTCCAGTACAATAATGATACAATATTTTGAGTAGCGTATGTACTGAGTGAGCTTACCATAACATACTTAGAATGTTCTACCTTCTCCACCTACCTACTCCCAGGTGATCTGCTAATGGCAAGTTATAGAAGATATTTAGGTTTGCAAGTGTAACCCCTCCACGTGTAGCTCTCAGACATAGAACTATCGCTGAGGCGGGGGCCTGAGTCCTTATCACTTACTGGGCCACACGTGGCCTGTGGTCAGACAGCAGGAATAATACAAACACAGAATAGGCCATTCACTTAGTTTACTATACACTTATTAAACTCAGGCACCTTCAGATCCTCAGCAGAGGATCACTACACACGAACACATGTACACACATACAACACGTATCCCCAAACAGCACGGTGCGTGGGTGTGAGTCAGTCAGTGGTGTAGTAGCCACCCAATCCTGGGTATGGGCGTGTGATGGTGCCAGCACACCGTGGGAGCTCGAGTTGTACTGAACCTGTTGCAGGCCTGTTCTTCAAAAAGGTGCTTCGGTGCCACTGTTTCCTTACAGTCGGTGAGGGTCCCCTGCAGCGTCACGTATTTGTTACTCTGGAACTGTAGCTCTCAGCTCCTGTAACCACGGGCACTCTCTCTGCAGACCGCCAATAATAATAATAATAGCAGGTTCTTGTATAGCGCTGCTTGTTTTACGCAGTGCTTTAGAGAGACATTTTGCAGGCGCAGGTCCCTGCCCCATGGAGCTTACAATCTATGTTTTTGACCCTGCTGTGCTCGGGTCCGAGCAGGCCTCATCCAACATGGCTGCCTTTCCTTTTCTGAAAAGCCCGTCTCCCACTAAGGCTGAGTCCCCTGAGCCGCTGAGCGCGCTGACAGCGCGGTGCTTGGCGAGGTTGCTTCTGGCTATTTCAATTTTTATGTCCCCGCTCATGCGGAGCACGCGCGCTCGTGCGTGGGCACGGACGCTCACCCACGCTTGGCGCTTGCACAAACACAAAAAGACAGGTAAGGGGCAGTGAGGGGAGAAGATGCTTGGCGTGTGCTGAGGGTGAGGGAGTTCCACAGGTAAGTGGCAGTGAGGAGAGAAGATGCTTGGTATGTGATGAGGGTGAGGGAGTTCCACAGGTAAGGGGCAGTGAGGAGAGAAGGTGCTCAGCGTGTGCTGAGGGTGAGGGAGTTCCACAGGTAAGGGGCAGTGAGGAGAGAAGATGCTTAGCGTGTGCTGAGGGTGAGGGAGTTCCACAGGTAAGGGGCAGTGAGGAGAGAAGATGCTTGGCATGTGCTGTGGGTCAGGGTGTTCCACAGGTAAGGGGCAGTGAGGGGAGAAGATGCTTGGCGTGTGCTGTGGGTGAAGGAGTTCCACAGGTAAGGGGCAGTGAGGAGAGAAGATGCTTAGCGTGTGCTGAGGGTGAGGGAGTTCCACAGGTAAGGGGCAGTGAGGAGAGAAGATGCTTGGGGTGTGCTGAGGGTGAGGGAGTTCCACAGGTAAGGGGCAGTGAGGGGAGAAGATGCTTGGGGTGTGCTGAGGGTGAGGGAGTTCCACGGGTAAGGGGCAGTGAGGAGAGAAGATGCTTGGGGTGTGCTGAGGGTGAGGGAGTTCCACAGGTAAGGGGCAGTGAGGAGAGAAGATGCTTGGGGTGTGCTGAGGGTGAGGGAGTTCCACGGGTAAGGGGCAGTGAGGAGAGAAGATGCTTGGGGTGTGCTGAGGGTGAGGGAGTTCCACGGGTAAGGGGCAGTGAGGAGAGAAGATGCTTGGGGTGTGCTGAGGGTGAGGGAGTTCCACGGGTAAGGGGCAGTGAGGAGAGAAGATGCTTGGGGTGTGCTGAGGGTGAGGGAGTTCCACGGGTAAGGGGCAGTGAGGAGAGAAGATGCTTGGGGTGTGCTGAGGGTGAGGGAGTTCCACGGGTAAGGGGCAGTGAGGAGAGAAGATGCTTGGGGTGTGCTGAGGGTGAGGGAGTTCCACAGGTAAGTGGCAGTGAGGAGAGAAGATGCTTGGTATGTGATGAGGGTGAGGGAGTTCCACAGGTAAGGGGCAGTGAGGAGAGAAGGTGCTCAGCGTGTGCTGAGGGTGAGGGAGTTCCACAGGTAAGGGGCAGTGAGGAGAGAAGATGCTTAGCATGTGCTGAGGGTGAGGGAGTTCCACAGGTAAGGGGCAGTGAGGAGAGAAGATGCTTGGCATGTGCTGTGGGTCAGGGTGTTCCACAGGTAAGGGGCAGTGAGGGGAGAAGATGCTTGGCGTGTGCTGTGGGTGAAGGAGTTCCACAGGTAAGGGGCAGTGAGGAGAGAAGATGCTTAGCGTGTGCTGAGGGTGAGGGAGTTCCACAGGTAAGGGGCAGTGAGGAGAGAAGATGCTTGGGGTGTGCTGAGGGTGAGGGAGTTCCACAGGTAAGGGGCAGTGAGGGGAGAAGATGCTTGGGGTGTGCTGAGGGTGAGGGAGTTCCACGGGTAAGGGGCAGTGAGGAGAGAAGATGCTTGGGGTGTGCTGAGGGTGAGGGAGTTCCACAGGTAAGGGGCAGTGAGGAGAGAAGATGCTTGGGGTGTGCTGAGGGTGAGGGAGTTCCACGGGTAAGGGGCAGTGAGGAGAGAAGATGCTTGGGGTGTGCTGAGGGTGAGGGAGTTCCACGGGTAAGGGGCAGTGAGGAGAGAAGATGCTTGGGGTGTGCTGAGGGTGAGGGAGTTCCACGGGTAAGGGGCAGTGAGGAGAGAAGATGCTTGGGGTGTGCTGAGGTTGAGGGAGTTCCACGGGTAAGGGGCAGTGAGGAGAGAAGATGCTTGGGGTGTGCTGAGGGTGAAGGAGTTCCACGGGTAAGGGGCAGTGAGGAGAGAAGATGCTTGGGGTGTGCTGAGGGTGAGGGAGTTCCACAGGTAAGGGGCAGTGAGGAGAGAAGATGCTTGGGGTGTGCTGAGGGTGAGGGAGTTCCACGGGTAAGGGGCAGTGAGGAGAGAAGATGCTTGGGGTGTGCTGAGGGTGAGGGAGTTCCACAGGTAAAGGGCAGTGAGGAGAGAAGATACTTGGGGTGTGCTGAGGGTGAGGGAGTTCCACGGGTAAGGGGCAGTGAGGAGAGAAGATGCTTGGGGTGTGCTGAGGGTGAGGGAGTTCCACGGGTAAGGGGCAGTGAGGAGAGAAGATGCTTGGGGTGTGCTGAGGGTGAGGGAGTTCCACGGGTAAAGGGCAGTGAGGAGAGAAGATGCTTGGGGTGTGCTGAGGGTGAGGGAGTTCCACGGGTAAGGGGCAGTGAGGAGAGAAGATGCTTGGGGTGTGCTGAGGGTGAGGGAGTTCCACAGGTAAGGGGCAGTGAGGAGAGAAGATGCTTAGCGTGTGCTGTGGGTGAAGGAGTTCCACAGGTAAGGGGCAGTGAGGAGAGAAGATGCTTAGCGTGTGCTGAGGGTGAGGGAGTTCCACAGGTAAGGGGCAGTGAGGAGAGAAGATGCTTGGGGTGTGCTGAGGGTGAGGGAGTTCCACAGGTAAAGGGCAGTGAGGAGAGAAGATACTTGGGGTGTGCTGAGGGTGAGGGAGTTCCACAGGTAAGGGGCAGTGAGGAGAGAAGATGCTTGGGGTGTGCTGAGGGTGAGGGAGTTCCACGGGTAAGGGGCAGTGAGGAGAGAAGATGCTTGGGGTGTGCTGAGGGTGAGGGAGTTCCACGGGTAAGGGGCAGTGAGGAGAGAAGATGCTTGGGGTGTGCTGAGGGTGAGGGAGTTCCACGGGTAGGGGGCAGTGAGGAGAGAAGATGCTTGGGGTGTGCTGAGGGTGAGGGAGTTCCACGGGTAAGGGGCAGTGAGGAGAGAAGATGCTTGGGGTGTGCTGAGGGTGAGGGAGTTCCACGGGTAAGGGGCAGTGAGGAGAGAAGATGCTTGGGGTGTGCTGAGGGTGAGGGAGTTCCACGGGTAAGGGGCAGTGAGGAGAGAAGATGCTTGGGGTGTGCTGAGGGTGAGGGAGTTCCACGGGTAAGGGGCAGTGAGGAGAGAAGATGCTTGGGGTGTGCTGAGGGTGAGGGAGTTCCACGGGTAAGGGGCAGTGAGGAGAGAAGATGCTTGGGGTGTGCTGAGGTTGAGGGAGTTCCACGGGTAAGGGGCAGTGAGGAGAGAAGATGCTTGGGGTGTGCTGAGGGTGAAGGAGTTCCACGGGTAAGGGGCAGTGAGGAGAGAAGATGCTTGGGGTGTGCTGAGGGTGAGGGAGTTCCACAGGTAAGGGGCAGTGAGGAGAGAAGATGCTTGGGGTGTGCTGAGGGTGAGGGAGTTCCACGGGTAAGGGGCAGTGAGGAGAGAAGATGCTTGGGGTGTGCTGAGGGTGAGGGAGTTCCACAGGTAAAGGGCAGTGAGGAGAGAAGATACTTGGGGTGTGCTGAGGGTGAGGGAGTTCCACGGGTAAGGGGCAGTGAGGAGAGAAGATGCTTGGGGTGTGCTGAGGGTGAGGGAGTTCCACGGGTAAGGGGCAGTGAGGAGAGAAGATGCTTGGGGTGTGCTGAGGGTGAGGGAGTTCCACGGGTAAAGGGCAGTGAGGAGAGAAGATGCTTGGGGTGTGCTGAGGGTGAGGGAGTTCCACGGGTAAGGGGCAGTGAGGAGAGAAGATGCTTGGGGTGTGCTGAGGGTGAGGGAGTTCCACAGGTAAGGGGCAGTGAGGAGAGAAGATGCTTAGCGTGTGCTGTGGGTGAAGGAGTTCCACAGGTAAGGGGCAGTGAGGAGAGAAGATGCTTAGCGTGTGCTGAGGGTGAGGGAGTTCCACAGGTAAGGGGCAGTGAGGAGAGAAGATGCTTGGGGTGTGCTGAGGGTGAGGGAGTTCCACAGGTAAAGGGCAGTGAGGAGAGAAGATACTTGGGGTGTGCTGAGGGTGAGGGAGTTCCACAGGTAAGGGGCAGTGAGGAGAGAAGATGCTTGGGGTGTGCTGAGGGTGAGGGAGTTCCACGGGTAAGGGGCAGTGAGGAGAGAAGATGCTTGGGGTGTGCTGAGGGTGAGGGAGTTCCACGGGTAAGGGGCAGTGAGGAGAGAAGATGCTTGGGGTGTGCTGAGGGTGAGGGAGTTCCACGGGTAGGGGGCAGTGAGGAGAGAAGATGCTTGGGGTGTGCTGAGGGTGAGGGAGTTCCACGGGTAAGGGGCAGTGAGGAGAGAAGATGCTTGGGGTGTGCTGAGGGTGAGGGAGTTCCACGGGTAAGGGGCAGTGAGGAGAGAAGATGCTTGGGGTGTGCTGAGGGTGAGGGAGTTCCACGGGTAAGGGGCAGTGAGGAGAGAAGATGCTTGGGGTGTGCTGAGGGTGAGGGAGTTCCACGGGTAAGGGGCAGTGAGGAGAGAAGATGCTTGGGGTGTGCTGAGGGTGAGGGAGTTCCACGGGTAAGGGGCAGTGAGGAGAGAAGATGCTTGGGGTGTGCTGAGGGTGAGGGAGTTCCACGGGTAAGGGGCAGTGAGGAGAGAAGATGCTTGGGGTGTGCTGAGGGTGAGGGAGTTCCACGGGTAAGGGGCAGTGAGGGAAACAGTTTTAAAGCAGCATCACTACCTCTCTCTTTCTATTCCTATTACCCTAGCATACTGTTGGTTTTCCTGATTGCTTGATTACATTGCTTTCCTAATTTGAAGTCACATGAAACACTGATTTACGGGTCTCTTTCCTCTATAGTGGTTGACATTACAGTCATTAAAGCTGTGTTCTGCCTCTGAATTGTTGTGGCCCAAGTGTACGATTTTGTACTTTTTGCCATTGCGTTTTAGTTACCACACTCTTGACCATTCCTCTAATCTTCCTAAATAATTCATCCACCCTGTTGCATATCTAACAGACGGATTTGTGTGACAGGAACTCCCTCCAGGAAATCTACGCTGCCTGGGATACTGTAAGTTGCATTGTTTTAAATATTCAACCATTCTTTCTTTAAACAGTGTTTTAAACAATTTGTATATACATTTCCCCAGTGCTGACGTCGGGATAACTGGCCTGTAGTGACCGCCTCTTTCCTACTAGACCTGTTAATAGTGACTGGTTAAATAGTTCTGTTAATGGTGTTGCCAGCACCACACTGACCTCTGTTAGTGTCCTTGGATGTATCTCTTCTAATCACATTGACTTGTCCGCTTTTGACATTTTAATTAGGACATTCTCCTCTGTAAATGGTCTTGCGTCCACTTCCTTTCCATTTATATTCCATTTATATTATTGTTCCACCTTCTGCTATAAAGACAGCAAAATAATTATTAAAGTGTCTGCTACATCTTTCTCTCCCTGAACAAGACTGTTCTCTTCTGTCTTTGTTTCTGCTTTCACTAATATACTGCCTTCCTTTCTAACTGTTTGGACCTTTGCACATGTGATTAGATTCTTTGCCTCCTTCTGTCTAACCTGATATAGTTCTCCATCTTCCTTCTTCTGCGTCAAAATATATTGCTCCAATTTTTTTTGCCTCTTTTGAGAAGCATATTGGCTTTGTTTTCCTTGTGCTCGTGCTAACCGCCTGTCACAAAGCACTGCTGCTTTTAGTATCGCTTTCTCTAGTTTTCCCGCTGCTTCTGCACGGCGCCGCAATACCTGCACTGCGCCGCAATACCTGCACTGCGCCGCAATACCTCCACTGCGCCGCAATACCTCCACTGCGCCGCAATACCTCCACTGCGCCGCAATACCTCCACTGCGCCGCAATACCTCCACTGCGCCGCAATACCTCCACTGCCCCGCAATACCTCCACTGCGCCGCAATACCTGCACTGCGCCGCAATACCTGCACTGCGCCGCAATACCTCCACTGCGCCGCAATACCTCCACTGCGCCGCAATACCTCCACTGCGCCGCAATACCTCCACTGCGCCGCAATACCTCCACTGCGCCGCAATACCTCCACTGCGCCGCAATACCTCCACTGCGCCGCAATACCTCCACTGCGCCGCAATACCTCCACTGCCCCGCAATACCTCCACTGCGCCGCAATACCTGCACTGCGCCGCAATACCTGCACTGCGCCGCAATACCTGCACTGCGCCGCAATACCTCCACTGCGCCGCAATACCTCCACTGCGCCGCAATACCTCCACTGCGCCGCAATACCTCCACTGCGCCGCAATACCTCCACTGCGCCGCAATACCTCCACTGCGCCGCAATACCTCCACTGCGCCGCAATATCTCCACTGCGCCGCAATACCTCCACTGCGCCGCAATATCTCCACTGCGCCGCAATATCTCCACTGCGCCGCAATACCTGCACTGCGCCGCAATACCTTCACTGCGCCGCAATACCTCCACTGTGCCGCAATACCTCCACTGCGCCGCAGTACCTCCACTGCGCCACAATTCCTTCCACTGCGCCACAATACCTCCACTGCGCCGCAATACCTCCACTGTGCCGCAATACCTCCACTGCGCCGCAATACCTGCACTGCGCCACAATACCTCTGCAGATATAAGGCAATAGAATGTTACATCCAACTAGTTTCGTAGAATTAACTACTTCTTCAGGGAATAATTAGGCCATTACCCAGAGGTCTTAAATACCTCACATAGATACCTTATTGGTCAACCAATTTGGGATAGACCAATGATCTATAATAGGTAATGGTCTGCGTGATAGGGAAGATGTGTAGTTTACTTTTAAAACAACAACTTTATTAACAAAAAACAAAACAAAACATTACCTATTTAATATAAACTTACATATAGACAAAACCTAGCATAAATAATTAAAAACATGCTGGAATAAAAGAAACACAATATTAGTCGACTTAAAATAGACACCATCATTACTTGCATAAAAAGATGTAACTAGAAAAAAGCGTAGGATAAAGAAAGGAAAACAGAGATATAGAGATAAATGATACATCCCCTAGGTACAGAGGGGTTGGTGAGCTAAAGATTCAATAAAGTGCCCAAATATCCACATCCTCATTTAACCCCTTAGGGGACATAGTATCTAACTTATGTATCCAATATGTCTCTTTAGAAGACAATGTTTTAACTCTGTCCCCTCCTCTTCTATTTACAGGAATCAACTGAATCCCCTTAAAAGTGAGACTTGACGGATCTTTATTATGGTGTATCAGGAAGTGTCTAGATACACTATGTTTTTCAAAACCATTTTTAATATTTCTGACATGTTCCTGAATCCGAACTTTAAGGCTGCGTTTGGTTCTGCCTACATATTGATACCCACACGCACATTCCAATAGGTATACAATATGTGTAGAGGTACATAGAATAAAGTCATCAATATTAAAAACTTCCTTCGTTACTTGTGAATAAAAAGTGTGTTTGTCAGGATGTTGGTATTTACAAATCGTGCAATTACCACAGATATAGTTGCCTTTTGGTTTAGGCCCTAGCCAGTTCTTTTTCGATGTAGTATTGCTCTTACTTATAAAAACATCACTAGGAGCTAACAAATTTTTTATATTTTTTGCTCTCCTGTAAATAAACCGTGGTTTGACGTCAAGATGTGATCCCAAAATGGGATCATTGCACAATATACCCCTTTTCAATGTCTCTATGAACCGAATTAAAGTCTGTAATGAAAGCCACATTAAGAGTGTCCTTTTTTGTGTTTTGACCTTCTTTATTTTTAATCGTGGATCTATTTTGAACTAACATATCCTTACGATCCATATTACGTACCCTTATGTTCTAGAACTGCGCCACAATACCTCCACTGCGCCAAAGAACCATGAACATATTTTCCCTCCTAAAATGTAAATCTTGGCTTGTGTGGTATGACTCATCCTCTGTCTTTATACTAAACCACACTGATGATAACTGGAACTTAAGTTTTCACCCACAACATTTGATACTCTGTCCCCATTTGTGAGAATAACATCTAATATTGAGACATACCCCATGCAAGGAATCCAGGATGTCCTTGGTTCTGGCTAAATCTGCAACAAGGCCATCCAGTTCACATCAGGCAGATTCAAGTCAACCATAATTAATACCCCTCCTTTCTTTGCGATCTTAGTGATGTCCTCTGTTAAGACACACACACACACACACACACACACACACACACACACACACACACACACACACACACACACACACACACACACACACACACACACACACACACACACACACACACACACACACACACACACACACACACACTATATATATCATGCAGAGGCTTTTCTAGCTATTAAGCTGTATTTAATAATGGTGAAGTCTGGCTTCAGGATGCTTGCATCTGGAGGAGTGAAGTGGCCTGTGATGGTGGAAGCATTCATGGGATCAATGCATGCTGGATTTTCCAATGCTGCCTAATCTGAATTACAAGAAGATAGCTGAAACTGATTGCCAGCCTCAATCCTTGCCAGCCATCTGCTCTCCAGATGTAGGATATGTCATCTGGGCATTTCAGTGCAGAACTGTGGTGGGTGGACTACTTGGTCCATAGTTATCTGTGAAAATAGAATCATTTATGTGTATATACAGTGTATATATGCCTCTTGTATGAATGATGCTGGATACCACAAGCAGCTGAAAACGTCCTGCTTAAACGTAATGTTCTTTAAATGACACTCATGGAATTTTTGTTGAATAGAAGCCTTGAATATGAATATATCAACTCTTTACTTTGCAGATTGAATCTTCTTGAGAATTTTGCATGTTTAGTTGCCTGTGTGTATTGTATTGTATGTCTTTATTTATATAGCGCCATTAATGTACATAGCACTTCACAGTAGCAATACACGTGGTAATCAAATAAATTACAGATAATATAAATAACAGATCATGAGAATAAGTGCTTCAGACATAAAAGTAACATTAAGGAAGAGGAGTCCCTGCTCAGAGGAGCTTACAGTCTAATTGGTAGGTAGGGAGAACGTACAGAGACAGTAGGAGGGAGTTCTGGTAAGTGCGTCTGCAGGGGGCTAAGCTTTATATCATGTGTCCAGTATTATCCACAGTGCTATTCATATGCTTCTTTAAGCAAGTGTGTCTTAAGGTGGGTCTTAAAGGTGGATAGAGAGGGTGCTAGTCGGGTATTGAAGGGAAGGGCATTGCAGAGGTGTGGGGCAGTCAGTGAGAGAGGTTTAAGGCGGGAGAGGGCTTTAGATACAATAATGTAATAATGTAATCCATACTTTCTTATTTGATATGTTTTACTAAACTTAGAAATTATTCATCATGATGCAATGAAAGACACAATTACTTATGAAGATCATAGCTGGTAAACATCTTGACAAACAAATGTCACATTCAGTACGTTACATAGTTACATAGTATATCTTTCTTTATATAGCGCCATTAATGTACTTAACGCTTCACAGCACTAATACACATGAGATAATCATATACAGTAAATAACAAATAATACAAATAGCACATAAAGGGGAGAAGTGCTTCAGTCATAAAAATGACATTTAGGAAGAGGAGTCCCTGCCCCGAAGAGCTTACAATCTAATTGGTAGCTAGGAAGAACGTACAGACAGTAGGAGGGTGTTCTGGTAAGTACGTCTGCAAGGGACCAAGGTTTATGTATGAGGTGTTGATTAACACACATATTCCCAGGTAGCTCAAACCCCTACATCCACCACATCATGAATATATATTTATGCCAAAATGAGTGCTACTGAGTGTGGCAAATGTATACATCAGAAGACAGGGGTGCCCAGTGCTACATCAAATTGACAAAACATATATGGTAATGAGTATAAAGTTTAAATACTTGAATAATAATAGTAAATACTTGTTTTTTTAGTTAAACCCTTTGGCCAAAGCGTCGTAAGCCTGCATACCATACGTCAAGGTAACCAAAAATGCAGGTCCTGCACTACACTGTGAACCCTTCCTGTTACCTGAGGGGAAGCAGCTGCAGTGAGTCCTGTCCATTCAGCAAATAGCCAGAACCTCCTAAGTTAAAAAGGTGAGGAGGGGCGAGCTCTGGGGGGGGGGGGGGGGAGCTCCTGGGGGGAGGGGCGAGCTCTGGGGGGAGGTGCCACCAACCTCCATTTGACTGTTACCAGTCAGAAATTGATTAACACGCATATTCCCAGGTAGCTCAAACTCCTACATCCACCACATCATGAATATACAGGTAAACCCCGTTATAGCGCGGTCTTCGGGGTCCACCCCGAGACCACCGCGTTAGTAACGGGGTCGCGCTAATTTTTAAAAAAAATGGCCGCCGCGCGCCTGTTCGGGAGGGAGTGAGGAGGGAAGGAAGGAAGAGGTGTCCGGAAGCCCTACACCAGGCCTGCACAACATGCGGGCCACATGCCTCCTCCCTCTCCCTCCCAGGGCAAAGGGCCGTGCCCCTTAATTTAATATATGTAATTCCCTATCGACAGTGCCAGAAGTCAAGTGGCTTAAGCTCCGGCGCGAGAAGGAGCAGAATTGTGGAAAAGGTGCCTGCAGCAGGGCCAGTGGCAACTGCTGTGACCAGCCGCCTGGACCCCCGCAGCACCAACCCCCCATCCCCAGCACCGTCACCTCCCCTCCCCCAGCACCATCACCCCCCCTCGCAGGACCGGGCCCCCACACAGCAAAGGATCTCTCCGGAAGACCGCTCACCCCCCTGCCGCAGCACAGGGCCCTCGCGCCGCAGTACAGGGCCCCCTCGCCCCGCCCTAGCGCAGGGTCGTCCTGCCACTCCGCCACAGCGCAGGGCCCCGCCACTCCCCCACCCCCCCCCCACAGCCCGACAGCACAATGACGTCCCACCCCCGCCCCGGGCCGTACCGCCAACCTACCCCCACCTACTTGCCCCCCGCGCTGCACTGGGCCATCCCACCAGCCCCCGCAGCATCGGAGTCCCCCGCAGCCATCACCCCCCTCCACCGCAGCACCACCCCCACCGGCACGCCGCGCCCCCCCCCTGCAGCCACAGGCCTCACCAATCATCCCCAAGGTAAGGCTGATTTATGTATATGTGTGTGTGTGTGTGTGTGCGCAGTGTGAGCAATGAGCAGTGTGTGTCAGTGTGAGCAATGAGCAGTGTGTGTGCAGTGTGCAGTGTGTGTCAGTGTGAGCAGTGTGTGTGCAGTGTGCAGTGTGCAGTGTGTGCAGTGTGTGCAGTGTGAGCAATGAGCAGTGTGTGTGCAGTGTGCAGTGTGTGTCAGTGTGAGCAATGAGCAGTGTGTGTGCAGTGTGCAGTGTGTGTCAGTGTGAGCAGTGTGTGTGCAGTAAGCAGTGTGTGTGCAGTGTGTGCAGTGAGTGTGTGCAGTGTGTGCAGTGTGCAAAAAAAACGGGAGCCACGGGAAAACCGCGTTATAATCGAATCGCGGTATAACGAGGCGCGTAACGGGGTTTACCTGTATATGTATGGCAAAATGAGTGCTACTGAGCGTGGCAAATGTATACAACAGAAGACAGGGGTGCCCAATGCTACATCAAATTGACAAATAATGATTTTTAAATACCTCAAAAGAAGCCAATTATATTGGGATTTTGCAGTATATATATGTGTGTGTATATGTTTATAACCAGATCAACAGAAGCCTTTAACCCGCGTATCTGCATCCCCCCCAACACGTCAGGTTTTCAGCATATCCCAGCTTCAGCACAGGTGGCTCAATCTGAGGCTCAGTCTAAGACTGAGCCTCAGATTGAGCCACCTGTGCTGAAGCAGAAACTAAGCAGAGACTAAGCCACCTGTGCAGGGACTGATTGGGCTACCTATGCTGAAGCAGGGATATCCTGAAAACCTAGCCTGTTGGGGGGATGGGGGGGCTTGAGGACTGGAGTTGAGCACCTTCCTGTCTCTCCATTTTTGGGGATGTTTTAACCCTCTGTCCAGTCTGCACTTTTCATCTCCTACAATGTATTTATGTCTCACTGCGATGCTACCACTAAAATCCCGGTGAAATGATAGATGGGACAGTGAAAGCTTTATAAGGAGAAGTAACACAATTGTTGATTAGCAGATGCAGATTGCTTAATAGGTCAGGGCTTGTCATTGTTGACATCAGTTGACAGTGACAGTTAATCTCACATGAACTTCAGAGTTTAGAAACACAGTTGCAATAACACACACACTATGAAACTCTAGCAATCTGATCTTTTGTGTGTCGGGAAGCTTCAGGGCATGTAAATCACCGGAGCACGATGTTTCATAGCACTAGATCATGATCTAAAACGCTAGACAATTAAACTGCTGTTAACATATCAGGAGGCAATTGAATGGACTTATTCTTCCAACACTGCACAAGCAGGAAATTACCAAATGTGTTCTGAGAATCATCCGAATGAGACATTGGGAGGCGAGTGTTCCTCAGCAAATGTACTATTTATATTTAAATCACAGCATCTTCTCTGCAGTATCCTAATTTCGGTATTATGGTGTAAAACAGGGGTGCGCATCTCCAGTCCTCAAGGGCCACCAACAGGTCAGGTTTTCAGGATATCGCTGCTTCAGCACAGGTGTTGTCATAATGACGAAGCCAGCTGTGTGAAGCAGGGATATCCTGAAAACCTGACCTGTTGATGGTCCTTGAGGACTGGAGTTTCCCACCCCTGGTGTAAAATTAGATATTAATGGGGTCGTCATCAAGCATTGGTATTCAGAAAACATGATTGAAATGGGCTGATACTTTTCATAATATCATTTGACCTCCAATATAATGAGTTTACATTAACGATAGGTTGAATAGCCTTACTGAGCTTAGCGTATCTGGGCAAATACTTCCAGCATAAAATGGGTTAACGTTGAATCTTCTTTTGAAACATATAGTAATTTAACATCTTTAATGCCAGATACGGCTACAACATGTTAGATGTCCCTGAAGCATGTTTAGTGTAAATTCCTAAAACAAAATATCCCTGATCAATTATATGAAAATGATTTTATTCCCTCATTAATGCCGCAAGAAACGGCTAATCCTGAAATGAAATGTAATTGCTTTTCTCGCAGGCGTCCTCAGCTGCAGCTTCTGTCGTTTTTTTTATATATCATTTTCTTGTCTGTGGTATTCCTCCTAAAGTCAAAAGTCAATATTTTATTAGAGGAAAATGTGATTTTGACGGCTGCAAAACTATTAAATATATTCTGAGCGCTGCTATTTCAGTAAAAATGCTAGTGGCCTGCAGCTTTATGCTTAAAATAATATTATTTTGCATTGCTAAACACACAAACTACAGTATCTGTGTGTCTATTTTAGAAAGACTTGAAACACTAAACTGGGATCTACACGGTTACAGAACCTGGAGTCAATCTTTGACTAACGCTCTTCAGTTCCTAATATTGCCTATGGGCAAATATGCACTTTCCAGTGAAAATACAGCAAACAGCGAGGGTTGTGATATTTCACTTGTAGACATACTGAATGGCTACTTTTATTCCAGTGCAAAATAGTTTTGCAATATGCACTTACTCGCTTTCCAGCAAAAGTACTTTTATTGTTATTAATGGACTTTCATATAATGGTGGCTGTGTATCGGGTACCATGTGACTTTCAAACCGCCAACATTGGGCAAAATTATTTAACGCACGAATATGTATTTTATTGTATTAAATATAACCAAAAAGTGATGACGGTACAGATGCAGCAGAGATTTTTGGTCTTGTTAACACGGCGCATTGCGCCAACGCTGGAGTGTAAATTTTACATACGCCCATAATCATCTCTGTAACGGTCCATGAAATGTCTGTAAATATAATGTATAACCTTGTTCATTTAATGTAACCATGTATTGTCATCGTAACTCTATGTCCAGGAAAAACGTGAAAACGAGAGGTAACTTTCAACATATTACTTCCTGGTAACATATTTTATAAATAAAATAAATACAATAATATTTCACGCAAAATTTCATGCGGCTCCATTAAAACCAATAGAAAAGCATGTTCCCTTTTCTTAGCGCACGCAATATTTGACGCGTTTTTTGACACAATGTTAGATCTGTAGGTTGAACGTGCGTCTCTCAGGATTAATGCATCATACTCATTTGCCCGTTTTGACTTCTGCTTGCAATTAGGGGAGGGTTTATAGCGCGCAATGAGGACTTAGGAAGGGAGTGCGTCAATATTGCAATAGGAGGGTTGCATATGGGATTAGAACTTTACCTGCGGCAAATATCCCTGCCAAGTTACACCTGCCATGATGATTAGCACAAACATACCGGCATCACGTGTATGCAACGTGGCTAGCAATTATTTCTATTACATTCATTAGTTCATTCATTAATTAGTTTAAGTTTAGATGCTCTCCAAAGGAGCTGGTATATACAGCCCAAATATCTATTCTATCAAATGTGGCCTGTCTCCGTTCCCACTCCAACACGTGGAATCTCATATCTGGCTAACAAACAACACTTTGCAAACAATTTGACTTAATTGCCTTCCTTAAACGAACATGATATTACCAAAGACAGGCGCCTTCTCTTTCTATGGAAATTAACTACAGTGTTTGTCAATCAAGGGCTTTCTTTGCCCTTAGTCCGTCCTGTCTTTATCTGAGCCAATAAAGGTGTGTGGTGGTGGATAGAGAGGGGTCTCTGCCCGTGCACGCTCTTATTGAACACACAGTGACATCGGAGAGAAGGGAGCAGCCCGAGGAAATCACCGCCCTCCTAAGTCTCAGCTCACTGTGTTTACAAAACCCAATTTAAAAATACTTGTACTGTAGGTGTCAGATTTTAGTACAAAAAGGCATTAACCACTCATATTGAACCCCTTAAACCAGGGGTTCTCAACTCCAGTCCTCAAGACCCCCCAGCAGGTTGGGTTTTCAGGCTATTCCTGCTTCAGCACAGGTGTCTCGAAGACTGAGCCACTGATTGAACCACCTGTGCTGAAGCTGGGATATCCGTAAAACCTGACCTGTTGAGCACCCTGCCTTAAACTTGTCACTGCCGGGAGAGGAGGTGGAGCTAAAAGGTTTTCAATGTAAGCCTATTATATATACTGCATTTAGAAAAGTAAGCACGTTCAAAATCTAAGAAACGTGAATCAAGCTGTTTGATGGCTGAGAGGATTTTGAGTTATGGAAGGTTATTTTTAATGTGACATTCATTCTGCGCTTGTACTCTGTACATGCCATACATTATTTTAGTTTATTGGTGTTTATATTCAGCATTGAAGTGTTAATATTGTGAATATTTGTCAACACCTGCCTTGTATTATTATTATTATTATTATTATGTTCACATGCAATAAAGCAATGTGTATACTTTTGGACTAAAAGGGACAGCATGTTTAACAATGAATATTAAGCTTGAAGCTAAGATTACTCCCCCCCCCCCCCCCACACACACACACACACACACATATTTCTTTAGATAAAGGGATAATCTATTGAAAGTAATAACACTGAAAATCTGAAACTAGTCATTTTAGTTACTCAATTAATTCCTAATTCTGAATTCAAGACCAGACTGTAGATACTACAGAAATGTGCTATAAAAGGTGGAATACAGTGTTGTTGTTTTTCTACTTATTATTGTGAGTAAACATGTGTTGCCTGGAATCTATCAGCATGTAAATGATTTCAGATTGATTGGGCAGGTTTTAAACCCAAAGAAGCAACAGCTGGAGAGTTTCTCAGATTGTTTTAATGACTGCGTTTGTCATGGCAAGAAAGAGCTAAAACGTGCAAAATTTGAGGACAGAATGAATTCAGGCATCTGACTTATTCTGTTGATTAAGTTGTATACATTGCGGAGAGCTCTAGACATTTGTAATTATAGCACACTCCTACAGGACAGTGAACGGATCTTTACAGCTCACATGATGTGACAGTCATTTATTCAGTTTAATATTGTCTCTTTGCTTTAATGTTAAACACATGGTACCATATTTACAAAGTACTTTCACAATCTTGTGTTACAGATATCTACTAAAAAGAGTGAAAAATGGTTCCGGAAGTAAGATGAAAAATGTCAAGTTCAGACTCGACATATTTACACTTTGTTTAGAATTGATCAAAGTTTATATCCCTTTATTCAGAAATTGAAAAATGCATAAAAGTAGGGCTTTGGCACTAGATTGAGATTCAAGTTAATCACAGAATTAATTGCTATCTTTTAGAGTGGAATAGGAAAGGGAAAAATTAAAAGCATTTACCTTGGGGCGATACATGGTAAAGATCGGTGAATGTTTTATGTTAATTGGGCCAAATTTTAATCCAACTATTTGTCAGTGACACATCCGTTTTCCAGTGGTAACCCTTACTGTCTATTTACAGAGGCAAGACAATTATTTGTTCTGTTTCTGCTTTCTAAATAAGCCACAAATATAGTACAAGTCCAAATATGTTTGAAACATGTAACCCTAAATCCTTATAATAGGAGTCAGTAATATGTTACATAGCAACATATAGTATATGCTGCAAGACATCCATTACTCAAGCCTCAGAGACCTGCAGGAGGACTCTCTGATCTGCAGGAGGACTCTCAGACCTGCAGGTGGACTCTCTGACCTGCAGGTGGACTCTCTGACCTGCAGGTGGACTCTCTGACCTGCAGGTGGACTCTCTGACCTGCATGTGGACTCTCAGACCTGCAGGTTGGCTCTCAGACCTGCAGGTGGACTCTCAGACCTGCAGGTGGACTCTTAGACCTGCAGGAGGACTCTCAGACCTGCAGGTGGACTCTCAGACCTGCAGGTGAACTCTCAGACCTGCAGGTGAACTCTCAGACCTGCAGGAGGACTCTCAGACCTGCAGGAGGACAGTCAGACTTGTACTTAAATGTACTCCTAAATCCTGAAGAAAAAGGGTGACACTTTAATTGATCCATTTTATGTCAGGTAACGCATTTTCTGCTTCTTCCTATTGCTCCATTAGACCACACATCATATTGGTACTGAGCAGAATTGATTACACTTCAGACACGCATTTTACAAGCCATTATTTTGCATCGACATGGCCAGTCTGGGAACTCGGTAACAATAAAAGGGACACATCACATTCATAAACATAGAAATACCCCCATCTCCCCGGTCTCTACTTTGTTTCATTGTACAGTATCAGTCAGTCTGTTCCAGTTGGGGTAACACTGTTAGCTTGCAAGTGCGTGTTATATAAATAGTATAAAGGGAACTCGGTAAATAAATACAGGCATACCCCGCTTTAAGGACACTCACTTTAAGTACACTCGCGAGTAAGTACATATCGCCCAATAGGCAAACGGCAGCTCACGCATGCGCCTGTCATCACGCCCTGAACAGCAATACCGGCTCCCTACCTGTACCGAAGCTGTGCGCAAGCGGGGAGACTATAGAGCCTGTTACACATGCGTTATTTACATCAGTTATGCACGTATGTAACGATTGCAGTACAGTACATGCATCGATAAGTGGGGAAAAGGTAGTGCTTCACTTTAAGTACATTTTCGCTTTACATACATGCTCCGGTCCCATTGCGTACGTTAATGCGGGGTATGCCTGTACTTTAGTATTGTAAACTCAGCGAATTAATGCCTTAAAGCAGCAATCCCCTAAAATCCATAAAGATATAACCAATCCACCTGGGCAACCAATAGTATCTGGTACTGACTCCATACTCCAGCTACAGTACTCTCCATTAACATCGACTGCTTCCTGCAAACATTAGCACACACTCTCCATTCTCGCATTACAGACACCACAAGACGTCCTAAACGGGCCCAGTCATCTTAATGATAAAACCATCCTGTGTACCATGATTGTAGCGAGCCTGTACCCCGCAATTCCACAAAGGAAGGCCTGCAAATCCCAAGAGAGGCACTTAGCACTTCTATACGCAAGGAAAAACAATGAGCGTCTACAAATAGTTCTGTCTGTTTCGCTATAAAGAATATTACTGTATATACAGGGTAGAGTACAGCGATGGGAGCCAATATGGGACCTCCCTATGTAAACATATCTATGTCCCAATTTGGATATGCACAATAAAAATGATGGTTGATAAATAGATAATATCTTTTTCATCTGGACAGGATCCCCCAATACCATCAAAGACCTACTTAAATACGCCATTAACGCACACGCAACAATAACATTTAAATTGGAATATAATCAAGAAACCATTCACTTCCTTGGTGTGAGAATCAATAAAACTAAGCACATTTATATAAAAAAAAACAATCAAGCAGTTTCCCCCAAAAGGACATTCAAAGGGCTACCCTATAGTCAGTTACTTTGTGCTTGAAGAATCTCAAGCACAGACGCCCTCTAAGAAAAGAATTCACTCTGAGTTCTGATTTTCACTGTAGGGGTTATTATTCCACTAAAAAACTCTGCACATCTAGTGAAAAAGTACGGGCATCTCAAGAGAAACTTTACTCACTAAGACGCCAGAAGCTAACATATTCCATTTCTATCCACATACATTATACAGTTAAGAAAATGCAACGTATCATAACTCGACATTGGAGTATTCAACAAAAGGATACTAGATCAGGTCATCTCTTTAAAGATAAACCTCTATTCTCTTACAAACGTGCGAAGAGTATTACAGATAAACTTGTCAAAACAGATCTTACTATTCCTCAGAGTCAGAACTTCCGACAGAACCCCAATAAAGGCATCTTCCCATGCGGACATGGCAGCGATGTGACCAAGGGAGGCACTGCCAGTCACCCACTAACAGGGAATCCAATTAAACTCAGGGATTTCTGCACATGCAATACCCCATCTGTTATTTACGCCCTGAAATGTCATTGCAGCAAACTCTACATACATCAGACTTCAAGACCTATGAAACTGCATATGAACATGAAAGTGATATTCATACAAAGGAAGAGGAATTCCCTGTGGCTGGCACTATAGAAACACACATTGCATCTTACCATTTAGATTTTTTAAATTGTACAAAAATCCGCAAGAGGAGGGGCCAGAATGAAAGCACGGCTACGGAGGGAGCTTTACTGGATCCATATGCTAGATACTATGTATCCAAAGGATCTCAATAAGAAGAACAACCAACAACGCCTTTTGTAGGTTTCAGTTATCCATTATATAGCCTGGTCTAACTTAGCAGGTTTAGGCACCTTCTGTATAAGGAGGCCTTCACCATCTGTATAAGGAGGCCTTCACCTTCTGTATAAGGAGGCCTTCACCATCTGTATAAGGAGGCCTTCACCTTCTGTATAAGGAGGCCTTCACCTTCTGTATAAGGAGGCCTTCACCATCTGTATAAGGAGGCCTTCACCTTCTGTATAAGGAGGCCTTCACCTTCTGTATAAGGAGGCCTTCACCTTCTGTATAAGGAGGCCTTCAGGTAATTAACAACCTTCTACCCTTAAGTTACTTGATTAACTCTAACCCGAACTACTTAAATGGTAGCAAAGGGCCCCTTCCACTAGGGAAGTCTGTAGGGTTATTGCCTATTTATACATTTCCCTTGGATGACCGACCTCCCATACTGCTAGATTGGGGCCAAATGGCATTTTGAAATGTCCCCACCCTACGTTATTTACTGTACGCTGTTGGGTTCTATCTTACGCCTGCAACACGGATCCTGCTAAGCGCGCGCGCCACGTTAACAGGAACTCAGATCTTCTTTTCACTTGCTCTGCCCATCATTACATAATAATTCCCTTTGATTTAGTGCAGGTTTAGAAGTCCCGATTCTATTATCCCATACTAACTCTCAGTGACTGCGTTTGCCCGCACACATTATATTGCCGCTGCTAGCCGTGCACTGCGGCACTGACATTCGGGCCCCATGTTTAAATATGAAAACCTTAAGCTGCACATGTTTGTAATTATCTATATATTACTGTGCTGCGAACACTTAATCGCATTGCTCTAACAAGGGTATTCCGTACATTGCACACAGATCCAAGTCACCTGAGGCAACTATACCTTGTAATATACATAAAAATAACAGGGCAGGTTTAAACAGTCCTCTTTAAAAGATACTATACCTCCCGATCCAACTCTCAAAACTAGGTTGGTACCTAGAAACCAATAAGGTACATTTACTGATTATTGCACATCATTTGGTGTACCACCTGTGGGTACTATATGTAACGGGTGTTCCCTCTGGCCTGACCCACCCAATCTCATATTGGCCCGTGTAGTCTAACCAGTCTCCCATTACAAGGCGTGTGTGGTGGTGCACCTGCAAGTAACAGGACTCTTGAGTCTCCCGCTTGGTGTTATTAGGGGATGTCATCAGGACAGGTAGCTGAGGTAGTGTGTGCGAGTCCAACTTACTTCATGTGCAGCGCCTCCACCTCATCAGGATCTGTGCTTCCGCAGGGAGATGGTCCTGGTGAGGAACTCCTTCTTGGTGCCATCCACTGTTGAGTAATCTCACACTCACACAGTGGGGTTCTTTTTCTCAAGGACATCTTTATTGAATACAGGGATGTAGCAGACTGCCCCATGCAGCTGCCGGCTCTAGCCACACATCTCTCCGTGATGTCCCTTTGCCAGGTACGCCCTCCCGTACTGAAGTGGGATTCCCTTTCTCCTAGGGAGATCACCGCTGTGCCAGGTCCCTGGACACAGTGTGGCATAGACAAACTTAATCTATCACTCTGCTGCCGCTAGTTACTGCACTAGGGTCACAAAAGTGTTACTTCCTCTCGGTACCTTCGGGTTACTATTTCTTCACCAACAACAACACTAACTGTCAGTGTTGTGCCCTTTATACTCCAGGGGGCAGGCGCATCTCTGAGGTCACTATCCAGGGACTCAGAGCATACAGCCACTCCCTTCCTTACACAGGGCACCACACAAGGGTGTGAGGGAAAACCTCCATAACTCCCTTGGCAGACCTGTATTTACCAGGACTTACTGCCAACAGGGAAGATGTATGCAGTCATTATTATGCATGGCTACATACTCCCCCTGGTTAATACCCACCGTCCCGGCTGGGACCTAAATTTGGTGTACCTTGCGCCAGGAAACACTGCAAAAGAACACACAAATAACATAGCAAACATCATTGCATGGACATAATAATGTAAGCCCAATACACTCACTGACCAGCAGGGAGCGTTAAAGAAAACAACAGACCACTCTATTGGATACTCAATAATAATGCCGAGGATCTGGCTTCTTCACCTCTCGCCCCGCGGCATCATGTACAGTCACGCTGTATTCTCTGGGTACTCCTCGCTCATTGCAGTATACTACCTTATGCATATATACACTGCGCCCTATCTTCCATACCCTCATCAGTTGAGCTACCCTCTGCTCAGCCTGTATCCCTTTTATGGCTCCCCCTCTCTCCACGATATAATACTGTATATCAGTTTTGAGCCATCTCTCCCTATTCTCCTCTATCTCTCGCATTAGAGGTTCAGGGACGTAAGGGTAATCAAGCCCATGGGACTTCCTATACTTCGCCGCAATAGCCCGTTCAGCTCGACACGACCTGGTCAAGCCACCTTGCCCAGCCGCTCCGGGCAACACCCATGACAGGGGCTCATCCGTTTCTACCGGATCATCCAACCCTGCGGACCCCTTAGGTATAACAAGGCCTGCCTGGATTCGATCCCACCTTACCCTTAGGGCCCTAAGGTATGACTCGTCGTCAAAGTCACCGGCAGCCCACCAGTGATCAACCACCCCCTCCCTCTCTAAAATAAAGCGGGTGCGGTCGAACCATGATACATACCCCTCGTACAATGGGGCCCACCACCTAGTCTCCTTCCGTTCCTCGGAGCTAGGATCTGTACTCTCTTCTATGGACTCCTCATCAGGCCCACCAGAAGACACCCCAGACGTACCCTCAGATCTCTCATTAACTCTTTTATACTGAGAGGTGTTTCGTACTGTGATACTAAGCCCACTAGGACAATCGCTAGATACAGACACTTGCCTAGACATACTCCCTCCTCCCTCCGACCCATCATCCGACGTACCCAAGTCCAGGCTTCCAGTCCAATCACCGGAAGGACCCCGTGACTCCCCGGACAACCCTAAGCTGGAACTGGACCCAAATAAAATAGTGACGGGTACAGGGGCTTTAACTAGGGCCTTGGGGCTAACCTTGGGTGTGGATGGGGTTTGGGGACGGGACCGAACAGTAGGTACTGACAGGGTTTCGACCTGCTCTCCAACGATACCTGTCTTGACGTCGCCACAAAGTCCATCTTTATGCTCAACAGCGGAGCTTCTGGGGTTGCAGTTCAAACGTCCGTTCCCCCTGGTAGTAGGGGATCGTTTCTCGCTGCTTGACCTCAGAGGCGGCACCATCTCCCACTCGGGGCCTCCCTGGTCCGCCTTCACCACTTCCGCACACGCACGTGCTGCGACGCCATCTTGGGATGGATCCCCAATCGAGATCTCTTCCTCCACCATGACATCCGGCAACGCCCGTCTGCTGCGCGATCCAGTCTGGCTCTGGACTCGCTTCTCCGGCTCTTCCTCCCCTCGGTTCTGCAACAGGCACTGTGTCTTAGCACCTCGCAGGGTCGGGGTTGATCGACCCGCATCCGATCCACTAGTCACCACGGCAGTGGGACTCCGTCGATCGGGAGGTCGCGGTACGGGAGACTCTCGACTCCGCGTCTCCATACCACGAGGAATTTCATCCCTCCATGGCGTACCAATGGTATGACAGTCTCGTCTGATGACCGTCTTACTCGCCAGCCTTGCACACTCCTCATCCGAGGATTCCAGTTTGCAATTCGGCCGAGGCATCCCGGTAGGAGACCGGCGATGGGCTCCTCGGTGATCACCTCTCCGATGACTGGATTTCTCTATCGGAAGCACTAATGATGGCTCCGACTCTGCGGGACTGGCACTCTTGTTCCAGAGAGCTCCCGGCTGTTCTTCTCTTGGAATCGGGACATTCCCGGCTACTCCCACAGCCTGCACCGGTACGAATGTGGTCATTGGCCACATGTACTGCAGTCCGCAGTGGGGGCATCGGGCCTCGCTGCCCACGGCTCCGCCCGGCAGTCTGCACTGCAGGCAAAGACATGCCACAGTCTCCACACCCTCCACACGGATTATCAGGAAGCCTCCTGGAGCCGAATAAGGGTGAGTGGAAATCACAGGACCTTGGTCCACTTTGTCAGCAGCTTCAGCCATCTTTACCAGCGGAGGCACTCGTCTCAGAGGTCTATACTGATCAATGGCTCTTCGCAACTGAAAGGCATGGGCAGAGGTAGCAACCCTTCCTCCCATTTTCTCTGTCGACATCCGGTGTAACCGCAAACCACTCCCCCTGGTTGAAACTAGGGGGATGTCTCGTAGATTTGTAGGCTGACCCAGCACAGGTGCGGAGTGAGTCATAGTCCATGAGGGCGCGGCTCCAGCTTTCGCGCCAAACTCCTCAGCGGGGTGGAGTTTTCTCGTTGGCGCCAATCCTGGCCAACAATTAGCAAACTGCAAAGTTGCAAGACTTTCTGCAGCATGCCCACGCGGCGTCCCGGAGAAGCGGGAACCGCCATTTTGGTAAGCATTGTCCTTTCTTTCATTTAAGGCAGCGTCTGGCTGTTTGTTAATTGGGGTATAACAAAGTCCATTTCGTTCCTCCCATCTAAGCACACTGTCCTGCTCATTATTCTCAGGGGTATCATCCCGAGAACAAAAACACGACAAACACGGCGCAGCCACGGCTTTCACGCCATTCCACAACAAACTCACAAAAGTCTCTTCTGTAGCTTGTTCTTCGTCTGACCGCAATCCTGGACCTTCTGCTCTATGCAGATCCTCCATTCTCGTGGTTCTCTCTCTCCGCCATCCTGGACCTTCTGTTCTGTACAGATCCTCCATTCCGACAGGTCTCTCGTGATCGTTGAACACGTCTCTCGTGATCGTTGAACACCGATTCTCTGTACGTGGAGCTCCGCTCTGCGGGGCAGCTACCACATCTGTACAATAAACATGCCTTGTGCACCACCTTGTGTACCTAACGTAGATCTGACTCGTGTTTGCACTACCTCAGGCTAGGCTCACTCTTTCTGTGTCTACTGTAACACGTTCCTCCAGTCTGTGCTCCTTGGTAAGTGATCTGGAATGGAGACTAGAGTACTCTGGCTCTTCCATGCAGTACTTTGGGCGTCGACCTACTTTTGGCTAGCCTAGTGCGGACCCTTCCAGAATTCCTGCTCTCAGTTACCAGTTTACCCCTTCAGGCGTCCCCCGCTAGCGCTACCTCAAGGCGACTAGAACAGCAATAGCCCCCGGCTCCAGACTCACTAACCCCTAACGGATCCCAAGGCGTCTTTGCGGCATGCATACCCAGCATCTCCCTGACTACCCCTGGCCCCGTCCCACGCAGCACAAAGTGGCAGCAGACACTTCTCTCTTTCCTAATGTGTGCCTAGCAAAAGCCTGTCCTGTTGACAGGCATCTCAGCAGCGCCTCCAATTGTAACGGGTGTTCCCTCTGGCCTGACCCACCCAATCTCATATTGGCCCGTGTAGTCTAACCAGTCTCCCATTACAAGGCGTGTGTGGTGGTGCACCTGCAAGTAACAGGACTCTTGAGTCTCCCGCTTGGTGTTATTAGGGGATGTCATCAGGACAGGTAGCTGAGGTAGTGTGTGCGAGTCCAACTTACTTCATGTGCAGCGCCTCCACCTCATCAGGATCTGTGCTTCCGCAGGGAGATGGTCCTGGTGAGGAACTCCTTCTTGGTGCCATCCACTGTTGAGTAATCTCACACTCACACAGTGGGGTTCTTTTTCTCAAGGACATCTTTATTGAATACAGGGATGTAGCAGACTGCCCCATGCAGCTGCCGGCTCTAGCCACACATCTCTCCGTGATGTCCCTTTGCCAGGTACGCCCTCCCGTACTGAAGTGGGATTCCCTTTCTCCTAGGGAGATCACCGCTGTGCCAGGTCCCTGGACACAGTGTGGCATAGACAAACTTAATCTATCACTCTGCTGCCGCTAGTTACTGCACTAGGGTCACAAAAGTGTTACTTCCTCTCGGTACCTTCGGGTTACTATTTCTTCACCAACAACAACACTAACTGTCAGTGTTGTGCCCTTTATACTCCAGGGGGCAGGCGCATCTCTGAGGTCACTATCCAGGGACTCAGAGCATACAGCCACTCCCTTCCTTACACAGGGCACCACACAAGGGTGTGAGGGAAAACCTCCATAACTCCCGTTGGCAGACCTGTATTTACCAGGACTTACTGCCAACAGGGAAGATGTATGCAGTCATTATTATGCATGGCTACATATACTCAATTTCAACAGACTAATGAGGGAACAGACTTAAATAATTCAGACACAACAGGACTTATATAGGACATCATACCACCTATACATGTACTACGGTTAGAGACAGGGCCGCAGACAGCTTTCCCAGGGCCCAGGACTACAAAGCCTGCAACCTATGGATCCAAAAGGGGTCGCTCTCTCTGTCTGACACCTCCCCTATAGTGTTTTCTAGAATAATCTATGTCCATATCTTTTTGTCCCTGGGTATTGGAAATTTGGTGGGTGTGAAAGAGTCTGGATGCACGATCTGTAATTACCCATTTTAGAATATTCCCCCCATGTTCTAATATTGTAACTCTTAATGCTCTTGTGGTTCTACCCACTTATTGAAGTCCACGTGGACATTCCACGAGGGACAATACAATATGATCTGCAATTTACTAAGTGGGAAACAGATAAGCATTCCCCTGTAACTGCGGATCTAAAACTGGACTGCCCATAGTCTCCAAATGACATGTGAGTGCAGGATAGATCTCTGACAGTCCTGTTGGAATATGAATAATACCAGCATATGCTGCTCAGCATTTCAGGTGAGAAATTTACTTTTTTTTGACGCAATGCACTCTTTCCATTTCTTTAATAAAAAAAACAATTCTTTATATATATCAGCCACGATGGGCTTACGCATGGTCAGAAATAACCAGCAGCGCTAATAATCACCGTCCTAGTTCAGGATATATGCATTAGTGTTGATCTCAGTCACTGTGTAATAACAAATCATTGATGGAATGTAGACCCTCCGAAATGTTAGCTCCTGCAGCTTTGAACAATTTAGTGGTTGCATATTTATTGCAAAGCATCATTTGCCAGAAATGTCACTGACAATTAACCTGTAACCAGTAATGGGAGTCGGACTTACTATGGATCGGTGGAAGTCTCTGTGTATTGAAGAGGTGAAATTAGGGCTTCATATGGAACAGCATGATTAGAAATAAAGGAGCAACTTTTCCAAAACACTTACAGATGCAGGCCCGATACTGCCCTGGCAGGCGATGCTCTGGGGACTGTGCATGTGGAAGGCTGGAAGCCAGTTAGCTGCAATGCACGTTACTTCCATCGCACTGGTCTTATAAATAACAACACGAAACTTATGGGAACCTTTATATAAACTGTTTGTACACAGTATAATTTCAGAACTGCTTTTTTGTATTTGATATTTTCATTAACCAATATAATATTAAAATGTATTTCAGATAGGCCTTACTGAAAATCAAAGGGACATCAGATAAGTGTTTAAGAAAAACACAACAAAACCCAGATAACTTGTCGTTATTGTAATTTCATTTTTTTTTATCTTATCTATCATCATTAGGTATAATGCATGATTCATTAAGTAGTGTCTTGTAGTTTGAAACTGTGTTTTAATCTTGAACGCACTTAAAGTAAACGAATCAAACTCTCTTGGAAGACATCAGACTTTAATTTTTCTTCTATTTGCACCATTGTGTAAAACGAAAGAGTTTGGTAATCCCGTTTCAGACCATTGAGGCCCATCTTAAAGCCAGGAGAGGCGATTGTACCTCAGACTTAGCATATATTTGTGATAGATTAAAGGTATTTAAGTATTTGTAGAAAATAACTGCAATTATTAGGGTACGTCCTGCACACTGTGATGTTTGTTCAAGTCTCCAGGCAACAAGCAATAGCCAAACTCTGCTACAGCATAAAGATGAGCAATGGACCAAGGAACTTTAACATAAACCATCCAATAGTCATTTACAGATGTTAAGCAAAGAAAACCAATATTTCAGTCCCATGTTGGGCCTCAGTAGTTCTGATCTGACCGTGTTAGGGAGCAGAGTGGGCTCTGGGAAAGAATGTAGCGTTTATAGTGACAGGATGTATGTTCCATAGGCAAACGTTACTCAGTGTGCCAATAAGGACGCTGACACTAGGATTCTTTGTAACCAGTCCAGAAAATTCGGGCATATCCAAAGTACTAAGGTTCTGTGCAACAAAGATTGAGACGACTTCAATGAAATATTTTTTAGTGAAGAATGCCCATATTAAATAACCAGTCCTATTACATAAGCTCCTGTCTGATGCTGACCCATACACATGTCCTCCAGCGCCAGGCAGGGTCTTATGGAATAGCACTGATTAGGAAATATCACACAGAAGTGTACATTTTATATTGATATAGTTACTCCCTATAACATCATGATGAGACATTAAAGGATTTAGACTCAGGAGGTAATGTCACTGAAGCAGGGAACCTCCTTGTGATATTAGGTAAGTCACTTTATCTCCCTGTGCCTCTCTGTGCCCAACATTAGATTCTATGAGGCAGGGACTCGCAGTGTCTGCAAAACGCACTGTCAGTGACACACGAGAGAAACTATTATTATTCATTTCTTTGTCACATCATTACTCCAAACTATTTCTTTAGTTTATTACCTGATGCTTTTAGACGCACTAGCAAGAATAACTATATACTATTATTAATACATTTTGTAACATTTATTTATAAAGCACTTTACAATTCAAACATTAATTCAGCCATAAAGACACTGTGCTCAGGACAGAAACACCTGTATACAATTAGTTATTAACATTACCAGGGCTAATGCAGGCTTCTGTAGGAGACCCTCTAACAATGAAACAATTTGACTTTACTTGCAAAAATAGAGGCTTAGGAATAAAGGTTTAATACGTGTGCAAAGCCCTGGACACTTAGAATATTGGTAGATATATGCAACGTTAACATAAGCACTTTTTAGTGGTTGTCACATAGGCAATCATGTAGATTTAAAATATATTTCTTACAAGTTTCCACTTTAATTCCAGAATTCAGATCAGCAGTGGTTGTGGTTGGTGATTTTAATTTAATATTTGAAACAAAAGGTGAGTGCAACACGATTAATACTAAGTTATCTTGTGTATATTCTCTCTCTTTTTTTAAAGTGCTCCATACAAGAATATAATATACAGCCACGTCCGCATTTTACAGAAAATATAGTAAAAGAAGCAATTGTGCATACATCCGACCATTCAATCAAAGCATAACCTTAACAATAACGCCATCAGGATAGAGAGAAAAAGGAAGGGACTAAAACAGAATCAAATTAAGAACAACATAGGGCCTCAACCCCACCTTATTCTGCTGCATGAATTGGCGATCTAATTTAACTCTATATATAATCACCAAATTATTACACGACATGAGCACCTCGTCTGGATAATTAATCTCCGCCAAATTAATCTAACCTAACCCTCACGGCTAAACCTTCCCAGTGAAGCTAACCCAGGCACTCCATGTATTCTCACATGTACGCAAGGTGTCTTGTATATTCCTTCATTACGCTTCTCCAGTGTACCTATAATTCAAGATTTCTGACAGGTCTTTAAGATTGGAAATCATTTTGCGCAAAATAAATGATTTTTTCCTAATTTGATAGAAATATTGCGGAAAAAACAGTGGAATGCAACTTAAAGGCAATAGATTAATCTTGGATTTAGCAGTCACTCTTAACTTTCCACTTAGAACTGATTCTATTTGTACCAAATCGCCGATCCGGCTGTTTTGGGCCGAGATTCCCCGTTGACTTTCAATGGGGAATTTCAGACAAAAACGTCCCAATTCGCACAAATAGAATCAGCCCCTAAAAGGGGAATTAACCGAACGTCTAAACACCCCTTCCTTTACATATTAGATAAGTCAAATTATCTTCATATTAAAGATTCATCACTTCGGTCAATATATTTATTCTTCACAATTTTTTACAACACAACTGCCATGTACTATACTTGTGTATAACAAATGCTGTACGCCAGGTATTGTTGCAAATCTAGATTTTTTTTATTCACTAGTATAACATATATTTTTTTACTTCATCTAGCTACTAATATTAACGGAGATCTCGCCTTTATTTAAGTATTAGTAACCCCACATTCGATTTTTTTTATTTAATTTTTTTGCTGGACCAAAGTAAATTCCTTGTATTATGTCTGCAATGCATTAAATGCAGTTGTTTGACACCTTTTCTATATAAAAAAAATGATTCAAAAAAACTTGTAAATGTTATTGTTGCTATGTTAATCAATTTCTATAGAGTGTTTTATGATTTTATCTATTCCCTTTTAGTACAATGCTCAGTCGGACTTTCTGTATTTACAATCAATTTGGCAATCCAACTATTTTTTTGTTGATGTTTTATGTGAATGGATTATAATTAATCAAACAGATAAAAAGTGAAGGTCAATCAATATCTGATAAGATTAGAGCCTGCTCGTCCTGGTGACAAATATATATATATATTTTTCACAGGAAACCAGTGAATTAAAATGTTACTTTAAAGCTGATTCAATCTTTCTATGGAAACCAATTACAAAGATATACCTTTTCTCTTATTTTTTATCCCCACTACATAAAAGAGACCCAGTCTAAAGATAAATTGCACCACCGTTTATTTATATATCAAATTATCCTATTCATTTATATATTTTTTTTAAATGATTGTGTAAAAATGGCTGTTACTTTTACTCCACACATATAGTGATACATCATGCTCATTCTTCCATCTCTCTCCTCCAAGAAAGAACACAGCAGACAAAAAACAGTTAGTGATAATGTGTTTTGCAAGCAGTTTGATGGAATTTGTGCCAATTGTGCCCCTAAGCTATGACCCTGGCAGGTACTGCGAGAGGCCCATTATCCTGCCCTGTTTTTCCTCTCTGTACCTGACCTGCAGCTGTATGTAATTGTTACTGACCTTGGTGCTATTCTTGGAGATCCAAAGCACTGCAGGGCATCTGAAAAGGGAAATTAGCAGTTGCTAAACGTCTTCAGCAATTCTGTGCCCCATTTGTGCTTTTCGTGTTTGCTTTGTTTCAAATCCTTCTGCATTTTCACTGCTCTCATTTCTTGTTGATTCTCTTGGAAATTCTGTGTAGTTTTCGCTCTCTTGCTAAAGGCATGCGGTGTTCAGGAAACCCAGTGTGGAGGTGCAAGGTGTTTGGAAAATGTGACAGCACGGTTTATATGAACAGAACGTTAATGTTTGGGGACGTACATCAGATTGAGTAATGCACTGCATGCATTGGTCAAGCGAGTCTTCGCTAGTACAGTAGTATTCCTTTCAAAAGTTATTTTTGAAGAGACGTGGATAAAATAATAACAGTATTCTGAAATGCAAGTTCATTTCTTCCAATGCTACATGCCACTATTTTTGTATTTGAATGTGAAATCTATGCTAAAATGCACACCATTGTTCTCTCTTAATGTAATTTTGTATGTTCTGATAAGGGGTTTTGATCCCACAATAATGGCCAAGGACTTGACTGTTACCACAGTAGCAAACTCCGATCCCCTAATCACAGCTGAGTGCATCTGTATCCTTACAATGAACTGTCCAGTAACCTCTGGTATATTGACTGAGTTTCTAAAGTCTTGCAGGCCTCAGACCCAGTCTGGCTGGTCCTTTAGCACTAAAGAGTTCAAATACCTTGCTAAATCTTTTATAAAGCAGCAATATCCATCCACAGTCATTCCTACCTGTTGTTTTTTTTTTTTTTTTTTAATAATAAAAATAATAATATAGCAAGCTTTGGATTTCTTCCTTAATTGTTTTGGGTTTTTTTTGACCTACAATAATATTGGCTGTTTCTTCCAATTGAACATATAAGGGTTGAGTCTTTATGGTCAAATGTTTAATTGGCTAACTGAAAATAATAACAGAATAATGAATACATTTAAGAGTGTTCAAGTGAAGATTATTGCTATTTTTTCATTTGCTCGGTCAACCACCCATTTTACAATAAGGGAGTTACACACTAAGGCCCCTACACAATGTGCGATGAAACCCCCTTCCCAGTGCGGGAAAAGAGTTCAGCTCCATGCAAACAAAAAGGATTCAAATCCTCTCCAGTGTGGGGAACACGGTACACAGCATAGAGTAGGGGCGTAAGGACACTGGCTATTCATGAATAACCTCACTAAACTAGGTAAGTGTTTCACACAATTGTTAACACCTCATCAAATGAATATGCCGTGCTATTTTTGTAGCGGAAAGTTACGGGCACCTTTTTGGAATTAACCAGACATGGAAGAAGTTTTGCGAGCAGGAAAGAGATTGGTTTAGACAGCCAGGTCCAGTGAAAGCATCAACTCGCCAGGTAAGTAGAAAAAATAAAAAACTTTAATTGAACTACATTAAAAAAAAAAAAAAAACATACAAAGAATAAGACAGGAAAAAATCCTCGCACGCGTTTCGGGCTATACAGCCCTTTAAAAAAGTTATGGTGGGTAGATAAAAGTGACTCAAACCCTCCACCGCACAGTGTACTGTAAATAAAAATACCACTTGTGGTGCATTTGCATGTCTCACACTGGTGTGCAACATAGCCCTTCCCCATTATCTCTCAGCAAACAGTGCTTCCACTGCAGACAGGCATTCTGGGTAGTGACATGCAAATGAGCACAGTATGTCACCATTTACAACTCTTCGTATTTTAACAGGGACCCCTATAAGCGTATGCCTGCCGTATTACACAGCTTTTCATCACTGCCTGGGTTAAAGAAGTACAGAGCCAGTAACCCTACTCACAGACAGCTGTTTGCTCAGTGAAGGGGGGATGCTGGCTATGCAGCGTAAAGCTGGAATTAACCAGAAACTCAATAGAGCGATTATCCACGGGTGCTTTTAATCTGTGTGGCACAGCATAGAGTGACAGGCTGTGGAACGACACACACTCTGAGGCGGCAATGTAAGCAATTTCCACAAACAAACATTCTGATTAAACACAATATTGTGATGTGCTGCACACTATGGCCTAGTTGTGTCACACTTCATGTTTGGGCAATTGTATTCTTCTGAAAGTGTGCTCTGCACCACGCAGCCTCACGGTACCTGCTCTTACTCCCTCACGGTACCTGCTCTTACTCCCTCACGGCACCTTCTCTTACTCCCTCACGGCACCTTCTCTTACTCCCTCGCGGTACCTTCTCTTACTCCCTCACGGTACCTGCTCTTACTCCCTCACGGGACTTCTCTTACTCCCTCACGGTACCTTCTCTTACTCCCTCACGGGACTTCTCTTACTCCCTCACGGTACCTTCTCTTACTCCCTCACGGTACCTTCTCTTACTCCCTCACGGTACCTGCTCTTACTCCCTCACGGTACCTTCTCTTACTCCCTCACGGTACCTTCTCTTACTCCCTCACGGCACCTTCTCTTACTCCCTCACGGTACCTTCTCTTACTCCCTCACGGTACCTTCTCTTACTCCCTCACGGTACCTGCTCTTACTCCCTCACGGTACCTTCTCTTACTCCCTCACGGTACCTGCTTTTACTCCCTCACGGCACCTTCTCTTACTCCCTCACGGTACCTTCTCTTACTCCCTCACGGTACCTTCTCTTACTCCCTCACGGTACCTTCTCTTACTCCCTCACGGTACCTTCTCTTACTCCCTCACGGTACCTTCTCTTACTCCCTCACGGTACCTTCTCTTACTCCCTCACGGTACCTGCTCTTACTCCCTCACGGTATCTGCTCTTACTCCCTCACGGTACCTTCTCTTACTCCCTCACGGTACCTTCTCTTACTCCCTCACGGTACCTTCTCTTACTCCCTCACGGTACCTTCTCTTACTCCCTCACGGCACCTGCTCTTATTCCCTCACGGTACCTTCTCTTACTCCCTCACGGTACCTGCTCTTACTCCCTCACGGTACCTTCTCTTACTCCCTCACGGTACCTTCTCTTATTCCCTCACGGTCACATTGTGTGGAAGACAACGAGAACTACTTAGTTCTATTCATCAATATCCATCAATATATTGATAAATACAGAGAATTAGCATGCAACAAGCCAACCCGCAGAACTGATGTGCTAAAAGTGACAGAAAGAGACACGGGCTGCAGGTCCCATCACACTGAAACTATGTTTTTAAAGGGTACTAGAAATATGCGAATATCCCTAAAAGAGATCAACAGGATCCACCAGTGGATCAGGACCACAGTTCTAGAACACCTTCAGTACTGCTCATCCCCACATTTGTTTATATTAAGATGGAGTCATTACTTTGGGAAATCCACGATAAGGACCCAAGAACCAGACTGGCATACTCTCCCAAAATGACAGAGAGCCCCTGAAACTCTTGGGTAGACTCTGGGAGATTAGATACAATGACAGTCTGTGATGGTGCCGACCAGGGCAGTAACTCAATGGGAGTTTCTGTGCAATAGTAGCCCAAACAGCATGCTCCCAATATAATGAGTACCCCTCTCTGTGTATCAGTATGTGTTTCTCTGAGTTAGTTTGCTCTCCATCTATCTGCGCTTTACATGAATATGTATCTGAGTAGTTGCAAAGATGCGCATTTGTATGTATGCAGAAGAAAAGGCGCGTCTACGCCTGTCTATATATTTATGGCAACTTTTACATCCACTATGCCGCCATAGTGAGCGCTTACACTTGGTTCCCCCCTGTGGGTTACTGATACCATAAGAGAGGCCCACAGCTGAGGAGCAGAGATGTCCGGAACCCAATTCCTTAACTGGTTAGCAGAAATGTTGCAGGTTTTTTTGTCCTTTCAGCATTTTCAGTTTAGCGCATTTGTAGGTTATTTTTTTTTAAGTAGGTGACATGAGAAATGTGACGCGCACATCAGTCTCGGGGCCCTGCCGTGGTTTTTGAGCAATGGTTACCGTGTTCTTTCTAAATCAATACCGTACAGAGAAAAGGCGTCGTTAATACAGCTACTGTATCAATGTTTCACTCAATGGCCACTGTACCTAACAAGAGCCCGTTTCTATCAGTGAATGGAGAATGTGACGTATTATCAAATGTGCTGATGAGAAGTTGTCTGATTGAACTGCTACAGTTAAATATAAAAGCTCATATGCATCATTTTACCACCGAATAGAATTTAGGATTACATTTTTTTTGCACAAGTCTGGTGTTATTCATTATAGTGCGATAGTGTAAATCGGGCACTAACGCACAGAAATTCCCATTTAAATTATTTGGGTGTTTCCGTCTGGTAAGCGTTGGATCGGCATTATCACATTGTAATCAATAACCCCCAAATACCCGGTGATGTTACAAATGAAACATCCACAGGCAGCCATAACATATATATATATACTGTAAATATATGAGTCCCATTGGGAGAAATGTGCTATATAAATTAAATAAAAGTTAATTTATATATATATATATATATATATATCTCAAGAAGCAGAAATGACCTACACTACCCCTGGTTCTAGCTGTAGTTTAATTATAATATAACATCTTGTTCCTAGTTAGTGGCCAAATATCTCAGCAGCAAAAAAAATGCACAAAGCATCGCACGGCCCAGGGAGACAGGAGGCGAAAAAGGAAAAATATTTATTGTCTAACCAACATTATAAAGAAGGAGGTGTGAACCCTCTGACGCGTTTCACGCAGCACGGTGCTTTATCTCAGACTTATTCACATTAACATATGCATTTTACATTGTCTCCTAGACGCTATTAGGCCGCGTTTATAGCGCTGGCGACAACGACGCGACCAATGACGTCGCCACTGGCGAAAGTTAAACTTTAGTTTTAAGCGACGTCGCTGGCGACAAGGCCAGTGACCTCACCGAGGAGGAGGGCAGCGCTCTGTGATTGGTTTAGAGACAGTCACATGTCGCTCCGTCGCCGTTGCTCTTACTACAAGCAAATACGTTGAATTAAATTGATTTGTTTTGGAGCGACGTCGCGTCGCGTCGCCAGGCACTATAAGCGCAGCCGTACAAAGACACGTGCAAACCATTATTAAATCCTTAACAGTGATTTACTTGAACATACATTAACGTTCATTATCGGCTTTCATACTTTAGTTAATAAATGCCTTAATTAGTTATAAACACATGGATACATATTGAATATATACTTGTAGTAAAAATATGTGTCATTATAGTTAGATTAAAGCTTGTTCACCAATATATTTGTGGCTCTGATGACATTTAGGCGCATATTTCCTAAGCAGTGCTATCCCATAAGACTCTGTACGGCCAATTCAAGTGATTGGGTTGTAAGCGTTATAACATAGCGCTGCTTACTCTATATAACATAGCGCTGCTTACTCTATATAACATAGCGCTGCTTACTCTATATAACATAGCGCTGCTTACTCTATATAACATAGCGCTGCTTACTCTATATAACATAGCGCTGCTTACTCTATATAACATAGCGCTGCTTACTCTATATAACATAGCGCTGCTTACTCTATATAACATAGCGCTGCTTACTATATATAACATAGCGCTGCTTACTCTATATAACATAGCGCTGCTTACTATATATAACATAGCGCTGCTTACTCTATATAACATAGCGCTGCTTACTCTATATAACATAGCGCTGCTTACTCTATATAACATAGCGCTGCTTACTATATATAACATAGCGCTGCTTACTATATATAACATAGCGCTGCTTACTATATATAACATAGCGCTGCTTACTCTATATAACATAGCGCTGCTTACTATATATAACATAGCGCTGCTTACTATATATAACATAGCGCTGCTTACTATATATAACATAGCGCTGCTTACTATATATAACATAGCGCTGCTTACTCTATATAACATAGCGCTGCTTACTCTATATAACATAGCGCTGCTTACTCTATATAACATAGCGCTGCTTACTCTATATAACATAGCGCTGCTTACTCTATATAACATAGCGCTGCTTACTCTATATAACATAGCGCTGCTTACTCTATATAACATAGCGCTGCTTACTCTATATAACATAGCGCTGCTTACTATATATAACATAGCGCTGCTTACTCTATATAACATAGCGCTGCTTACTCTATATAACATAGCGCTGCTTACTCTATATAACATAGCGCTGCTTACTCTATATAACATAGCGCTGCTTACTCTATATAACATAGCGCTGCTTACTATATATAACATAGCGCTGCTTACTCTATATAACATAGCGCTGCTTACTCTATATAACATAGCGCTGCTTACTCTATATAACATAGCGCTGCTTACTCTATATAACATAGCGCTGCTTACTCTATATAACATAGCGCTGCTTACTCTATATAACATAGCGCTGCTTACTCTATATAACATAGCGCTGCTTACTATATATAACATAGCGCTGCTTACTATATGCGGGCTTAAGGTTTTCATTACTTTTTGTCTTTAATGTTTGATGCTAGATCCCCCTCTTGTGGTTTCAGCCTGTAATAACATGCGGAAGAAACTTCCAACTTCTTCAAATTATTTATTTATTTATAAAAATGTGTTACCAGGAAGTAATACATTGAGAGTTACCGCTCGTTATCAAGTATGTCCTGGGCACAGTTAATATGACAAATAATACATGGTTAAACATACAGTTACATTGCATGCACAGGGTATACATTACATACAGTTACATTGCATGCACAGGGTATACATTATATACAATACATTGCATGCACAGGGTATACATTACATACAGTTACATTGCATGCACAGGGTATACATTACATACAATACATTGCATGCACAGGGTATACATTACATACAGTTACATTGCATGCACAGGGTATACATTATATACAATACATTGCATGCACAGGGTATACATTACATACAATACATTGCATGCACAGGGTATACATTACATACAGTTACATTGCATGCACAGGGTATACATTACATACAATACATTGCATGCACAGGGTATACATTACATACAATACATTGCATGCACAGGGTATACATTACATACAGTTACATTGCATGCACAGGGTATACATTACATACAATACATTGCATGCACAGGGTATACATTACATACAATACATTGCATGCACAGGGTATACATTACATACAATACATTGCATGCACAGGGTATACATTACATACAATACATTGCATACACAGGGTATACATTACATACAATACATTGCATGCACAGGGTATACATTACATACAATACATTGCATGCACAGGGTATACATTACATACAATACATTGCATGCACAGGGTATACATTACATACAATACATTGCATACACAGGGTATACATTACATACAATACATTGCATGCACAGGGTATACATTACATATAGTTACATTGCATGCACAGGGTATACATTACATACAATACATTGCATGCACAGGGTATACATTACATACAATACATTGCATGCACAGGGTATACATTACATACAATACATTGCATGCACAGGGTATACATTACATACAATACATTGCATGCACAGGGTATACATTATATAGAATACATTGCATGCACAGGGTATACATTACATACAATACATTGCATGCACAGGGTATACATTACATACAGTTACATTGCATGCACGGGGTATACATTACATACAATACATTGCATGCACAGGGTATACATTACATACAATACATTGCATGCACGGGGTATACATTACATACAATACATTGCATGCACAGGGTATACATTACATACAATACATTGCATGCACAGGGTATACATTACATACAATACATTGCATGCACAGGGTATACATTACATACAATACATTGCATGCACGGGGTATACATTACATACAATACATTGCATGCACGGGGTATACATTACATACAATACATTGCATGCACGGGGTATACATTACATACAATACATTGCATGCACAGGGTATACATTACATACAATACATTGCATGCACAGGGTATACATTACATACAATACATTGCATGCACAGGGTATACATTACATACAATACATTGCATGCACAGGGTATACATTACATACAATACATTGCATGCACAGGGTATACATTACATACAATACATTGCATGCACAGGGTATACATTACATACAATACATTGCATGCACAGGGTATACATTACATACAATACATTGCATGCACAGGGTATACATTACATACAATACATTGCATGCACAGGGTATACATTACATACAGTTACATTGCATGCACAGGGTATACATTACATACAATACATTGCATGCACAGGGTATACATTACATACAATACATTGCATGCACAGGGTATACATTATATACCGTTACATTGCATGCACAGGGTATACATTACATACAATACATTGCATGCACAGGGTATACATTACATACAATACACTGCATGCACAGGGTATACATTACATACAATACATTGCATGCACAGGGTATACATTACATACAATACATTGCATGCACAGGGTATACATTACATACAATACATTGCATGCACAGGGTATACATTATATACAGTTACATTGCATGCACAGGGTATACATTACATACAACACATTGCATGCACAGGGTATACATTACATACAATACATTGCATGCACAGGGTATACATTACATACAATACACTGCATGCACAGGGTATACATTACATACAATACATTGCATGCACAGGGTATACATTACATACAATACATTGCATGCACAGGGTATACATTACATACAATACATTGCATGCACAGGGTATACATTACATACAGTTACATTGCATGCACAGGGTATACATTACATACAATACATTGCATGCACAGGGTATGTAATGTATACCCTGTGCATGCAATGTATTGTATATAATGTATATACAAGATGATGTATATTATGGGCGTATGTAAGAGTTACAGACCAGATTAAAATGTGAGACAGCCTTACGCTGAGTCCATGGTCAGCGCTTATCCGCTGACCCGTGCTGAGGCGCGCTGACGCTTGTCAGTGAGCCCCTGCAGCCGCAATGAGAGCGGCTTTAGCAGGGGCTCGCGCACGCGTCCGCAGGCGTGCGGAGGCGTAGCTCTTAATTTTGTTTTCGTTTCGGCGCTCACGGAAGCGCAAGGCCGGTCACGTGAGCGATTCGCCCAATGAGGAAATAAACCATGATCTATATACAGCAACGACTCGGGCCCTCACCCGCGAACCAAAAAAACCTTACAACAAACATCATAATAAACTAATAATCTCATGAATTAACCGGGCCGTCGCTTTCAAAACCTTTATAAACTGCCTCCGTGCTGCAACAAATATGCCACTTTCTTTCTTTTTAATTATTTTTATTTTAAATAAATATATGTGTTAGTACAACATTTTATAACAGGTTATAGGGGGAAAGGGAATACATAACGGGGTCCTCACTTCAGGCAAGTGCCTCAAATCCTCACAGACACTTGTATTTATAGGCTGAATTCCCGCCGAAAACCCCCCTCTGCCTCATCAACCAATCACAGCTCACTGCTTACGTGCCCAGCAACCACCAGCTGACCAATCCCTGACTCCATCGGAAACATCTGCCTGGCACCAACATTTGTTTCAACCTAGCAACAACCCTGCCCTAGCAACAACCCTGCCCTAGCAACAACCCTGCCCTAGCAAGAACCCTGCCCAATACAAATAAATTAAAATGTAAGAGGGCTAAAGTAGGGCGCGACCATGGTCCCATTTCGCTTGTACTACTTTCCTATTTATTTAAAGTGTTCTGTATATTATAATAGCGTGTTCTTGTATAGCGCTGCTAGTTGTATGTAGCGCTTTACAGAGACATTTTGCAGGTACAGGTCCCTGCCCCGTAGAGCTTACAAGCTATGTTTTTGGTGCCTGAGGCACAGGTAGATAAAGTGACTTGCCCAAGGTCACAAGGAGCCGACACCGGGAATTGAACCAAGTTCCCCTGCTCCACACTCAGTGCCAGTCAGTGTCTTTACTCCCTGAGCCGCTCCTTCTCCCAGGTTCCCCTGCTTCACACTCAGTGCCAGTCAGTGTCTGTACTCACTGAGACGCTCCTTCTCCCAGGTTCCCCTGCTTCACACTCAGTGCCAGTCAGTGTCTTTACTCACTGAGCCGCTCCCTCTCCCAGGTTCCCTGCTTCACACTCAGTGCCAGTCAGTGTCTTTACTCACGGAGCCGCTCCTTCTCCCAGGTTCCCCTGCTTCACACTCAGTGCCAGTCAGTGTCGTTACTCACTGAGCCGCTCCTTCTCCCAGGTTCCCCTGCTTCACACTCAGTGCCAGTCAGTGTCTTTACTCACTGAGCCGCTCCTTCTCCCAGGTTCCCCTGCTCCACACTCAGTGCCAGTCAGTGTCTTTACTCACTGAGCCGCTCCTTCTCCCAGGTTCCCCTGCTTCACACTCAGTGCCAGTCAGTGTCTTTACTCGCTGAGCCGCTCCTTCTCCCAGGTTCCCCTGCTTCACACTCAGTGCCAGTCAGTGTCTTTACTCGCTGAGCCGCTCCTTCTCCCAGGTTCCCCTGCTTCACACTCAGTGCCAGTCAGTGTCTTTACTCACTGAGGGGGAGCTTGTGGACGGGAGTTGAGCCCCCCTGATCTAAAATACCTAACACTGAGCACCCTTGTTATGTTACAGACTCATTAATACTCTGTGACTTACCTATAAGGAATAAATTACATGGGATTTTTACTGCAGCGCATTTTTATACTGGTTTTGTGTGCGTGCGTATATATGTACATATATAGGTATGTATATATAGGTATGTATATGTGAATATGGTTCTTTTAAATTCATTCTACTTTTTTTTTTAACAAAGTGTAAAATAAACAGAACACTTAAATGTGACTGCTATTATCCCTCGTTAATATCTAATCAGGTGAATGACCATTAACAAAAGCAATCCCGACTGTTAGACTTTACTCAGGATACTGTATTAAGCTTAATGTAACAGGCAAAGAAACGCGTAACGGCCGATGCATAACGTATCGCAACAAATATACGGCGTATATATGGCCTGTGTACTAACCTTTCCTTTCGCTATGTGCGCCTTAAGCGTCAACAATGTTTCTTAATCAAATATATTGGCGCAAACAAATGGTATACGCCTGGTACACAGATGCAATTTGTATGTACTTTAAAAATGGTATCTGTGTGCAAACAAAATGTTGAACCTGCGTCAAAATCGTCAGCCAAGCCGAACCTGGCGTAAATCGCAAACGTTGGTTTCTGGTGTTAACAACTTAAAACACTTGTAATTATGCGCTATTGTATCAATGCAATTGTTTTGGACACAGTACAGATGTTTCATTATATAAGTTAACAAAATCTATTATTTTCACAGGATGGCTATTCTAAAATATATTAAAGTAATAATTGATATTTACTAATACGCGTCAATAAAATAAAAATAAAAATACACATGATTTTATTTTAATTGAAATTATATTTGATATAAAAATTTTATAATCTCAAATTGTATTTCACATTTTTGTAAAGTAACGGGAAGAGGTACAGAACGGAAAAAAAGGAAGGGGGAAATAAGATTTGTTGTTAAACCATTGCATTGGTGAAGTTACGGTTACACAGCTATCAATGGAACAAGAGGGACAAGAAATGGTCAGCAGAGAATTGCGGACTTACTTATTTTTTTAAACTTTCATAACGTTATTGTTTTAGGTTTAAAGCTTAAATATTACTGTATGTACACGGGTTTACCACGCCCCTTATTTAAGTAACACCAACCATCTAGATGGCCGTAAAAAAGATTTTAGCATCCTAAATATGGTAATTATTATGTATGACTTGATATTTTTAATATCCATCAATAAATAAATCACTATTGCCCTAATAGTAGAAAAACAGTGTTTCTATCTTAATATCAAGCTATAAAGATCTTGAAAGTTTCTAATTAGGATCCAGAAATGTTTAAGTGCCACGTCCTTGAAATCGTTGCAGCCTGATGTGTTCTGGGATGAATTAAATTTAATTTACTGAAAAATCTTTTAGAAAATGATCATCACAAGTTCAAAAACTTCATTTAGCTGTAAAAAGTCGCTGTCTGCAGTGATTATTCATCAACCTCACAAGAGGGCCACATTTCGCTTACAGTTAATCTATCTTACTTTCTAATCAGGATTTAGTTTCTTGTTGTGTAATCAGCACACAAACTCCAGAAATGACTGACAATATTATTTTAGTAATGTGTTTGGTTCCCAGCCAGATTTTACACAAGGCATAATAGATTAAATAGACTAATTTGACTTGTGTAGTTCACACTCGCATCCCATATTCAAAGCTGGAGGTAACATACAGTGTGATGCTTCTTTCATATAACAAAAATAAACAGCAAATTGTACTGTGTGTTTACTATTACAGCCCAGGAACCTTTTATCATTATATTAATTGCACTCAATGTCGTCCTAAAATGAAAGAGACAATGTTGTGATAGTACAGTATGTATGTAACTGTCGGCACAATTATTAGTCTTCATAGTGCTTATTGCATCGTCAGACAATAGTAGGGCAGTAGGATATTACATAACTCTGCCGTGCATAAACACAGCCACATTTACTTGGTTGATTGAATCTTTTAATGTTAATATCAAAAGTAACAATGCCATAGAAACATAGATACATAGAAACATAGAAACATAGGCACATAGAAACATAGATACATAGAAACATAGAAACATAGAAACATAGAAACATAGAAACATAGATACATAGAAACATAGAAACATAGAAACATAGAAACATAGATACATAGAAACATAGAAACATAGAAACATAGAAACATAGAAACATAGATACATAGAAACATAGAAACATAGAAACATAGAAACATAGAAACATAGATACATAGATACATAGAAACATAGAAACATAGAAACATAGATACAGTAGATAAGAACCAGTTGACCCACCTGGACTGCCCATTTTCCGATCGAACTAAACACATATCTATTCTAAACATGTATCTTACTTTCTATCTATATCTACTGGCCAAGCTTTATAGAAATTCCCTTCCGGAAACGTAATATTCTATACAGCATAATATGCCGTTTTGTTTCATTATGTAGCTATAATACCCAACATTACGATATGTTACCCTATTATTATTGTTTATTGCTAAAGTGCCAACATAGTCCGCAGCACGGTACATTGGGGTACAGAGTTATGCATATAATAAAAACAGTTACATACAGGTGAGGACAGACATGCTCAAACAGATACAGAGCGGTAATGAGCGCCCTGCTCGTGAGAGCTTATAGTCTACAGGGAATGAGGGACAATGCTGAAACAAGAAGGTAAGACGACTGCTCAGTGTGGGGTGGGGCGGGGCGTAGCTCAGGTTAGAATATGGCCCAGTCTGACAGCTGAACCCATTAAGGTTTGGGAGTGGATGTTACATACGGTGGAGATTGGTCCAGCCGCACAGCTGGTCCCAATAGGGATGGAGAGGGAGTGGAGTAGGATGTTGGAGGTATGGCGAGTAGGCTTCCTTGAAAAGGTGAGTTTTCAGGGACTTTTTAAACATCTGAAAGCTGGGGGAGAGTCTGATGGTGCGTGGTAGGGAATTTGAGAGAGAGGGGGCAGCACGGGAGACGTCTTACAGGCGGGAGTGAGAGGAGGTAATAAGGTGGGAGGAAAGGCGGATGTCTTAGGCAGAACGTAGGGGGTGTGTAGGTATGTATTTGGGGATGAGGGCTGAGATGTTAGGGGGGAAGTGTCGTTGAGACCTTTGTCAGTCATTACTAAGGTTTTCAGTTGAATTCTAGAGGCTAAGGGAAGCCAGTGTAGAGATATGTGCTGTGGAGCAGTAGACGTGGAGCGGTGAGTGAGGTAGATGGGTGTGGCAGCAGTACAGTATGTTGGATGGGTTGGAGTTGGGACAGGCGGACAAGGGGAATGCCAACTAAGAGAAGGTTGCCGTAATCGAGGCAGGACATGATGAGTGAGTGGATTAGGATTTTAGTTGCAGCATGAGTGACAAAAGGCGTATCATGGGGATATTTCGGAGGTGGAGATGGCAGGACTTCGTGAGGAATGAAGGAGAGATTAGAGTCCAAGCTGACCCATAGGGAGCGGTGCCCCAATGACGTACAGTGAGAAGGGACACCCCAGAGGGATGTATGCTTTACATCATGGCCATTTGCTAATTTTTGGGGGTCTGTTTGTGACGAGCGCCGATTGCGAACTACACTGAAGGGGGAAGCAGAAACGGGGTACAACCCACCGTCGGTGCATCAAAAAACCTTCGTCAGATAACTTCCAAAGTATCTGGTGTGGCTGTGTTTTATTTAGTTGTATACTGTAGATAGGAAACTCCTTCCTCAGTCAGGATAATGTATATAAATCTTCTATTCTGAGTATTAATTCCTCTTTACACATATTTTGTGGTGCTGCTTTTGCGATAGGCCCATGATGGGAATATGGGACTAGGGACCCACCTCCATGTCAGGGAGGCAATCTCTGATGTTCTGCGTCTCAATCCCAAAGCCTTGGATCTGCTCCCACAATGTTACAACATATAAAGAGCCCAGTTTGTCTTAGGAAGTCACTTTGAACATAGGAGCATTGTGTGCTCCAGCCGTATCTTCTTACTGCTACACTGAAGGGGGGACCTTTCCCTTCTGTCCACTGGATAGAACCCCAAAGGGATCAAGTGATCGCTCCAAAGAGCAGTAACATGATCCATCAGTGCCGGGGGTCCATGGTTATGGAAGCTGGCATGTTCTCCGGCCCTGAAAGAGTTAACAGGACTATCCCTGGAGTCCCGACACAAAGAACGTTTTCCTGTCTTTCCTTCAAATACTTTCTAGACAGGTCACCCATTTCTTTAAGCAGGCTTCTCACCCCTACTGTACCCCGCACTTATCACCTATGATCTGTCTCCAGAAGCCTGCTATGGTTCCAAGGTTTACTAAAGCAGGAGCCTCTGGTAGTGAAGGTATTAAGTTGCAATCCTCTCTACACAGGAATTGATCAAAATAGTTTTTTTTATTGGAGATGGTATTTTTCATGAAAAATTTACCTTACATTTTGAGCTATACAGTTTAAAAAAATGTGAACTAGTTAAAAAAATAGATATGATTGTCAGACTCAAACTGCACCAAATCTGACTATATTGGAGTGTAAAAACCTATTGAGATGCCCCATTATATTCCAATGCTGCCTCCTCTATGTAGTTTGTAGCCATTTTCTCAAACGTCCAGTTGCTGGCTCATTTAGACAGCTGGACCCCAGATTTGACAAGCTCAGGCTGTTATAAAGAATACTAAATAACTTTCCCATTTAAAGTGGTCACCTTTCTCGAAACAATATTCTGTATGAACGAGATTTGCCCCTTTAATATGTTTATGTGACATATACTCTACCATATGCAATGTGCTTGATTGCTGCTTCCTTGTGTTGGTACTAAAACCTTCTATAGCCCAGGGAAGGGAGCAAGGGTCTGAATATATGTTTTCCTTTTTTGAACTGGAGAGCGTCCGTGTCTCAATCCCCCCTCAATGTAGCGTTAGATTTCTGCTTATGCAATAATATCAATTTCCTCCATTTTGACCAGAAATGTGGGTTCATATTTATTCCCTAAATTTCAAGTTACATCACATTTTTCAGAAGGTTTAAAAATGACTAAAGCCTGAAAATCAAGAAGGAGCTATAAGCAGAAAAAGATTTAGAGACAAATCATTAAAACAAATCTTGCTCCTGCTCAATATGTATTTCTAAGAATATGTACAAATGTAAAACATATCATATAGAGGACATCAAATGAGGAGTAATTATGTAAGAAGGTAGGCGAAATATTTCAAACAGGGCAGTTTTATGTTTTAGAATAACCTTAGCTACACAGAAATGTTTGCTTTATGAGTAATCATTCTTTCCATCTCTGACACAAATATCAGTATGTTAGTTATCACTCAGCTTAGCAAGCAATCAATAATTCATCGGCTTACACAAACAGATACATGTATAATGAAAGATAAACACGCTGAAATCAAACAAAGTCCTGTGACACTCAGTGACTTGTGTAGGGACCGTTCAAGAGAAATATTATTTATAAACAATTGCAGCATATTACATTCATAGATATCGGGTTTAGCACATTTTTTTGTCAGCGTGAAGTTTTACTTTCCATTTCCTACACTGCTGTTTCAACACATTACGTATTATACATGTAACGGGTATTCCCCCACCCAATCGCAGATTCTACTGTGTGAGTGCAGGAAACATATATTGTTACTCAGGTGTGGTGCATTACCTGTTGGCTCGCAGGAGGGCTGAGCTTCCGCCACGGGGAACCTGGGGCAATTATACTAGGGGTAACCACTTACTCAATAGGTGCAGCGCCTCCACCTGCGATGGCTCCCACCAGAGGGGGAAGTGAATCCTCGCAGGACAAACTCAATGATCACATACACAATGGGGTATAATAACTAAGGACTTTACTAACATGTAATACGACACATCACATTCATAATATAACCCGTGTCCCTCTCAGGAGGAGACACTAACCGTGACGTCTCGCAGGACGATTCCCCAACACTAGGTGATCCCACCCAGTGTCCAAAGAACCCCACCCAATGTCCCGCACTCTTGCAGAGAATCAATGGGTGACTGCGCAGTCACTATTAAGCTAAGGGCCCGGTGGTGCACTTAGAACTGTAGATACCTGCCGAGCACTCCAGTGCTCGGATCAGCAACGCTTCACAAAGGGTCAGACGCGTGATGAATCCGTCTGATCCTATCCTGGCGATATTCTCTGTGACCCCAACGTGGGTCCGAACGCCTTCACTGGAACCGCAGCATCCGCTGAGTCCCTCACTAACGATACAGCAACGTGACACACCCTGCACTACAGGCCGTCCCTATAGCACAGCATCCTTAAGTGGCTTAAGGGTCACTCTCCTAGGGCCTTCGGGGTTGCCTATCCTATATAGGTAGGTCTTGTACCCACCCTACTCATAATACGGGCCCTGGGCCATGGATCCCCGGACTGGTTACCGCTATGAACCCCCCCCAGTTGCCTCGTACTACGCGCAACGCCGCCCTGGGCTATGGCTCCCCGGATTGGTTACCGCTATGAAACCCCCCCAGTGGCCTCGCCACTCGCAACACGGACCCTGGGCTATGGCTCCCCGGACTGGTTACCGCTATGAAACCCCCCCCAGCTGTCTCGTGCCACTAATTCACAACAGGACCCTGGGCTATGGCTCCCCGGATTGGTTACCGCTATGAAACCCCCCAGCTGTCCCTATCTTCCCTTCTGTTCCCCAGTTGCTAACTAAAGTAAGTGACAGGTTCCCTATCCTGAGGGCTATCCCTGGCAACACTCACAATACTGGGGGACTCAGGGCCATCTTGGGCCAAGGGGGTGCTGGCCTAGTACAGGGAGTCCCTCGCTCCTGTACCCTACCTCCTTCCCTTGACTGCTCCTTCCTCTGACTGACCACGTAGCTGCAAGCCCGCCAAATGTATCCACTTGCTCTCCTGGCAGTCCTGCAGCCCTATTGGCTCCTATGAGGCACCTGGTGCCTGTCTCCCTATGCCTCCTGGGAATTGTAGTCCCGAGGCCCTTACTATAACATTGGGGCCGCGTGCGCGCCTTCCCTGTGCTTACACTAACCCCTAATGGCCGCCGCAATCTCTCCCTACCTCTCGCGCGACTCTCCTGGCATGCGCGACTATCTCGGGCCGCCGGGGACTCTCTGCGCATGCGCGAACCGGCGCAACATGGCGGCGCCCTGTGCAAGAGCCGCCGGAGATCTCCTGCACTCCGGCGAGCTCCCTCCTCGGCCCCCACCCTCCTGAATGGCCGTCGGGTCTGCCGCTTGCCGCTGGCAGTACCCGACAGCGTCCGTGACCACGGAGGCGCCCGGGGGGGTCGCAGGGGAAAACAGGTGACCTGGCTACACTCTCCCCCTGGTGAAATACCCAACGCCCTCGCTTGGGGAACGACATAACATGGTACAATTTTACACACTGAAAAATGGCATGGCATACCCCGTACACTTAACAGATCGACTGCAACATCCTCAAAACATGGCACATTTTCACACAATGCAAAATTACCTGGCATATCACACCCACTATTACCCGAGGCCAGCTGAGTATCAGCTGCTTGCTGAGACCATATGTGGGGTGCCCCTAACTGATCAGATGGGGGTACCTCACTTTTGCGTCCGTGAGCCTCCCCGGAGTGAATCTCTCGGAAAGCACACTCTGGAGTAACAGTCACTGGTTCAGTGCTACTTCCTCCCCCTGGTGGAAGGAATAGCGCAGTGTCCTTCACACCAACCTTTACTTGATCATCCATGGCCTGGAAGCAGCAGGCCAGGCGGCCAGGACCTTTCCCTCGGTCCACTACGTGACGAATGGGCCGCTTCTTCTTGGGCGCAAAGGAGGCAACTTCTACCAGCTCCTTTGCCACATAGTCCTTGTCCCTACATACGTGCTCAGCTTCCACGGAGAAGCGAGAACTGGACATTGTCTCTTTACTCAAAGTCTCTGCTTCCCCTGGCAGGGGATAAAGAGTAGACACCTTACCCCTGCGGTGATTCTCGGTGGCCAACAGGTCCTCGGGGATGCTGTCAGTTCCCACCTCGGCTGTCTCGGTACCTGCCCCCTGTACTTCTGGGGCAGTCCACTTGCTGTCCTTAAACTCGGGAGCGTTGGATCCCAGTCCTGGGACCATTTGGGTTGGAGCGCACGGGCTCTCACTCAGATCAGGAACCGTAACTCTGGCCTGTTGTACGGCCACCTCCATCGGAGCCTGTGGGGAGCAGGGGGGTTCCTTACCACTCTGCTGACTTGCGATGGATTTCTCTTCTTCTGGAACGATAGGCAGTGGGTACTGGTCCACTCGCACTGCAGGACAGCTATCTTCTAGGGGGGACACCTCCGCCAGGACGCGATGTCGAGTGGAGCCCTTCGCCCAGGTGTCCAGACTTAAGAAGCTATCGTGCTCCGCGGTCACCTGAAGGCTCACACCCAACACCCCTGGGGCAGTCAACTCACCCTGGTCGTCGTCAACAGGTACTGATCCCAAGCCTGGGACCGATGGTACCTCTGTAGGCCGGACTGGCCGTGGTAGGGCACACGGGCCCACAGCAGGCTCTGTATGCTGTGATTCCTCTGTTGGTTCGGCATGCTGGGGAACAATAGACTTCAATAACCGCACACCGCAACACTCACAGTAGGACCACCATGTCAATGTCTCTCTAGAACAGTTACAAGTGGGGCTAAAACACTGTATGCCCATTTCTCCTTCCACCTCGATGGTCCTGTAGTCGAGGGATAACCGAGACACTTTGGCTCCCTGAGCGTGGGCTTCTTGCAGGCAGGAGCATATGAAGAGAAGAGAATCTACTCCGGGCGCACGCCAGGCCACATACATATTGGGGTGTATGTCCTGACAGTCTATCTCGGTTTCCTGCTCAGAAAGAAAATATTCCATGTCCACGCCAATGCCTTCCTCCTCCTCTTCCTCCTGGTGAATAGAAGGGTCTAATGGCTGTTCACTGTGCTCACTCCCCCTGGTGGAATTTAAAGGAGGGGTGTGCTCTATCACTGAGTGGCTCACATTACGGGGGCGGGGCTCTGGTTTTCCCGCCAGTCCCGGATGGTTTTCTGTAACCCTTTTCTGAGCAGCCTGGCAGTCAGAAGCACGTGGGTCATCTTGAGTTGGCGGGAGCCGCCATTTTAGGTGGGACTCACTGTTAGCCTCCCCGGCTGCAGGAGCCTCCATTTTAACTACAGTCCTGTCAACTACACTGCAGCTTTTTGCATAGATCATGAGACAGTCCCCTGCGGAAGACTCGGGGAGTGTTAATACATGGGGAACAGTCTCTAGGCATATGTCATGCGTGGTGCACAGGAGATAGGTAATCCCCCGGCCGTCAGCATCCAGCCTTAAGTCTTTCACCCGGGCAGTGGCCAATTCCGGGCAAGTTCTTACTTGGGCGCGCATAGTGGACAATTGCGTATCATGGGATACTCCGGCCACTACAAACACGCGCCTTGGGGATAATTGCCGCGCTAAGGCCCAGTCATCGACATCTTGCGGTGACGGCACCGCCATGATGAAAAATATGAATGGACAATTTGAAAAATTGCAAACAGGGCACCCCAGGTCTATCTCAGCAGCGCCTCCAAATGTAACGGGTATTCCCCCACCCAATCGCAGATTCTACTGTGTGAGTGCAGGAAACATATATTGTTACTCAGGTGTGGTGCATTACCTGTTGGCTCGCAGGAGGGCTGAGCTTCCGCCACGGGGAACCTGGGGCAATTATACTAGGGGTAACCACTTACTCAATAGGTGCAGCGCCTCCACCTGCGATGGCTCCCACCAGAGGGGGAAGTGAATCCTCGCAGGACAAACTCAATGATCACATACACAATGGGGTATAATAACTAAGGACTTTACTAACATGTAATACGACACATCACATTCATAATATAACCCGTGTCCCTCTCAGGAGGAGACACTAACCGTGACGTCTCGCAGGACGATTCCCCAACACTAGGTGATCCCACCCAGTGTCCAAAGAACCCCACCCAATGTCCCGCACTCTTGCAGAGAATCAATGGGTGACTGCGCAGTCACTATTAAGCTAAGGGCCCGGTGGTGCACTTAGAACTGTAGATACCTGCCGAGCACTCCAGTGCTCGGATCAGCAACGCTTCACAAAGGGTCAGACGCGTGATGAATCCGTCTGATCCTATCCTGGCGATATTCTCTGTGACCCCAACGTGGGTCCGAACGCCTTCACTGGAACCGCAGCATCCGCTGAGTCCCTCACTAACGATACAGCAACGTGACACACCCTGCACTACAGGCCGTCCCTATAGCACAGCATCCTTAAGTGGCTTAAGGGTCACTCTCCTAGGGCCTTCGGGGTTGCCTATCCTATATAGGTAGGTCTTGTACCCACCCTACTCATAATACGGGCCCTGGGCCATGGATCCCCGGACTGGTTACCGCTATGAACCCCCCCCAGTTGCCTCGTACTACGCGCAACGCCGCCCTGGGCTATGGCTCCCCGGATTGGTTACCGCTATGAAACCCCCCCAGTGGCCTCGCCACTCGCAACACGGACCCTGGGCTATGGCTCCCCGGACTGGTTACCGCTATGAAACCCCCCCCAGCTGTCTCGTGCCACTAATTCACAACAGGACCCTGGGCTATGGCTCCCCGGATTGGTTACCGCTATGAAACCCCCCAGCTGTCCCTATCTTCCCTTCTGTTCCCCAGTTGCTAACTAAAGTAAGTGACAGGTTCCCTATCCTGAGGGCTATCCCTGGCAACACTCACAATACTGGGGGACTCAGGGCCATCTTGGGCCAAGGGGGTGCTGGCCTAGTACAGGGAGTCCCTCGCTCCTGTACCCTACCTCCTTCCCTTGACTGCTCCTTCCTCTGACTGACCACGTAGCTGCAAGCCCGCCAAATGTATCCACTTGCTCTCCTGGCAGTCCTGCAGCCCTATTGGCTCCTATGAGGCACCTGGTGCCTGTCTCCCTATGCCTCCTGGGAATTGTAGTCCCGAGGCCCTTACTATAACATTGGGGCCGCGTGCGCGCCTTCCCTGTGCTTACACTAACCCCTAATGGCCGCCGCAATCTCTCCCTACCTCTCGCGCGACTCTCCTGGCATGCGCGACTATCTCGGGCCGCCGGGGACTCTCTGCGCATGCGCGAACCGGCGCAACATGGCGGCGCCCTGTGCAAGAGCCGCCGGAGATCTCCTGCACTCCGGCGAGCTCCCTCCTCGGCCCCCACCCTCCTGAATGGCCGTCGGGTCTGCCGCTTGCCGCTGGCAGTACCCGACAGCGTCCGTGACCACGGAGGCGCCCGGGGGGGTCGCAGGGGAAAACAGGTGACCTGGCTACATACATACATATACATATTAAACACAAATATAGCTAAATGATCTAACTCGCTTATATCATCCTTTGGCATCCAAAGAGTAGAGACTGACTTAAACAAAGACCTACAGTGCATAGTAAGAGCCCGGTGCAGCGTGTGAGACTCCTTGGTTACATTGCTTTACTAATCTTGGATGTGATGTTTCATCTCTTCATATCGGTAATCTTCTTTATTCACGAGAGGTGTTAACATGCCTTGAAGTGCATTGAAGGGGTATGCACAGCACTGTATAAAAAGATGCAAGTGGGCGTTTTCCTGTAAGATTGATGCTAGAAGAGACATTACGTACGCATCTCTTAGCTCCAATGTATACACCTATTTTGTCTTACTCACTTCTGCTTACAATTTAGTAGTGTGAACAGGAGGTTATTTGCCTTTTTATAGAGATGGCTGCCATTTTCTTTTATCCCTGGTCGCTGTCTACTTTGTAAGGATGAGGGAGAGGACCACAGCAAGTTTCAATATTGGGAATTGCATTGAAGAAGAACTGAGCAGGAAATGTTGTTGATTTATCAAACAATATTCTTATGGGAGGCGAATCACAGCCACAAAAATGTTTACCATGTTTATACGCAGTTTGATGCACAGCCCTGATAATTGTAATAGACGCAAAAGATAGATGTGGGCTTTTTTTAAAGTAAGTATTTGTATCTGGATCTCTGTCACTATTCTGCACAAAAGAACAATAGAGGTGACCTGTCGCTATGATGTAACTAGAACGTCACTTACACATCGCGTGTTCCTTTTCTACAGTACGTAATAAAACGTATGACGCGTTCAAACAAAACGTATTCCTCTTGTAAAGTCTTTATTTGGTAGACAACAGAAAGAGAGGAGAGCTGGAACAACTAAAATATGCTACGGTACAAGCCCCAGCCTCGGATTTTGGCCGCTCTTCCCAACATTGAACAAATACACTGATCCCATAGTTAGTGGATATAAATTGGCACAGCATTTATTAAACACTACATGAAAACCATTATATAACACCACATTTAACTTCTCCAGGGACCCACTAGTTTGTCCCAGGATGCCTGTGGCTTGAACCCCGAATTATCACCGCCGCCAAGAGCCTGAAGACTGATCAAATCCCATTACTGGAAGGTCATTCCCACACCCACCAAATTAGCTTCGTATGGCACCGCCTCCCCCATTACCACCACAGGAGAGGTCCTCCGACCTCCACCTGAGCGCCAAACCGGCAAGGTCCCCACAACCATCATTATTACACCATCCCGCCATGCGAAAACCATAATAACATCATAAACATACAATGCTGCCACAAAAGTGACACATTATCACCCAAGATACCCAACTGGTAACTATCACTGGAAATGAACCCACTCGAAAACCCCAAATATATCACTGAGGGAGGGAGAGTGGGGCTTCTTCCACAGGGTGCGTCTGAAACGAGAAGCCGGACTAAGGTAAGCGATACAATATATTAGCATACAAAACCACCCCCCTTCAGACAAACCCTCACCTCATATCCTGTATAACTTCATCCCACCCCCATTAACCCCTAACGCCCCTCTCAGAGGGTACCCTAGTCATGCAGTCACGTTGCCAGTATACTTAGTCAGATTGGGGCTCCCTTTTCGTTGCTTTTACTAAAAACAGATTTCATGTAACTTTTTAACATTTCCACTCGCACTTTGTGAGAAGCGGTGCTGACCAGAACTGATAAATGTGCTGGAATTAAACTAGTTCCCATTAGTAATTGCCACTAGGTGGCATAGATGTATTTTTGGTAAACTATATACACTTGGGGGCGTATGCTAGTAGCCTCGATTAGTTTGCTGCTACATCGCAAGGTTTCGCATGTTCTCGCCGAACGGTTTGTCAGTTGAGTTATCACGGTATTCAGAATCTGAACCCAACTCAAACCGCGCGGCAGGAGAATGCGTCGCCCGGCGAGACGGAAAAACTAATCTCGGGCTCTCTCAGATTTCTCGCTCTGCGACCTGGCTGCGAGCTGCACAGAGAGAGCCGCCTCGCCCTGCGTATATCTCTCGATCAGCGATCACACTTTTAATAACATTTTTAAGAGTAGTATATGTAACGTGAGCAGGGGTCTCCGGAGCAGAACCGCGTTGATTTCAGGTCCAAGGACCCCCTGCTTCCGGAGATACAGGCCCAGATATGGGGAGCCGGTATCTCCTATGCGTTTAAATGTCCCGCGTCACGTGATCGGTATTAACCACTACGGTAATGAAGGGGTTAACTCCACACGCAACTATCCCCCCTGCAAGGCCTAAACATCAACCATGGGTCAAATACCACCTTCACCCGCCCCCGCTACCCACAATAAACATGGCACTGGTAGTTAACCCCTTCATTGCATTAGCGGTTAGCCGCTAAGGTAGTGAAGCTGACTGTAAATGCATTTCTCTTGCATCAGATTGATGCCGGGGGTCTCGGGTGCTGATATTAATGTGTATCAGCTCCATAGACCCCCGGCATCAATCCGACGCAGGGAAAATGCATTTTTTTTTCTAAGTCCTTCTATCGCAACCCTTCTCACCAACTTCATGCAAGCTTTTGCTGGCGAGAAGAATCTTTGATCAAATCGCAATTCCAGAGTCTCGGTAAGATAATCGAGGCTACTAGAATTGCACGATTTGATCAAAAGTCCGATTTGGGGCTTCTCGCCGACTACCGCACAGTGTGTTTGGCCAGGAGCCAGAAATCGCGATTTAATATTTTCGCCGCACGATTTAACCAACTTATCGAGGCTTTCTGAATAGCTACCTTGCGAGAATAGCTGAAAAGCCTCGAGGCTTATAGAATAGGCCCCTAAAATAAGTCTTAGATGCTACAGTAGGTCGGCCTCATTGGGCAAACCGCTCACGTGACCAGGCCGTCGCGAGCGTTGCCGCTTCTGGTCGCGTGTGCGGCTGCGCGCTCTAAGGACAGCCTCACAAAGGCACATCATTTCTTTCAAAGCCCCTAGAATTAAACGACCAGTTCTCATCCCATTTACTGGGAACGGTGAAGCAGTTTGGAGACAATTCACAACAATGACCAGCTTTACCAGCCCTGTACACAGTAATATGCATCTAGCGTTCCTCTGAAATAGACAGCAATAAATAATGCGATCAGCATGAAAAATGGAAAAGTATCAGTGTTTTTGTAAATGATTAATTTCATTATTGATGTATTCCCCCCGCTGCCCCAGGCCACTTACACTCAGAACCAATAAGCGTGCAGAGAAATGAATGCTTGTTAAAATGATGCCGTGTCGGCTGCAATAAAGGAACTTTACATTTAAAACAGCAAAACTGGTTTCATTTTATAAGAGATTGGCGCAGGGGGTCTCTGCACTGCGTTCATTTCCGCCCCGGAGACTCCCTGCTTCAATCCTGTAATAAAAATGTAAAAAGCCCAGTAAATGAAACCTGTATTGCTGAATTAGGACTAAATGCGCTGCTGCAGATATTTATTACGGTGTATGCTGCCTTTTTCATATTACTTTTCATTTCAACATACGCATTAAAGTGTAAAGTGCATGAACATAAGCCATGGCTTCTAATGAATGGTAAAAATGTACACTGACACTACTTAACCCATCGAGTGTCCCAAGAGATACTCGCTACATATGGGGTCCGGCACTCCCAGGGGTCTGGCTCTCGCAGGGGCCCGCCACTCCCAGGGGCCCGGCACTCCCAGGGGCCCGGCTCTCCCAGGGGTCTGGCTCTCGAGGGGGCCCGGCACTCCCAGGGGCCCGGCACTCCCAGGGGCCCGGCATTCCCAGGGGCCCGGCACTCCCAGGGGTCTGGGTGGTGGAGTTTGGGGAGCGCAAATATCACCAAAAAATGACAAATAGAAAACATACAATGGTGCAGAAGGTCTGGAACAGGAATGGAGAATGCTAGAAATGATCTATGAGATTCTCACATTTCAAACATAGGAATAAAGCCGTTCCTGCTGCGTTTTGGTGTATTAGTGTTGGATGGGTGTGAGTAGCTCAGGTCTGGTCCTCAGTGACAAGAAGCTCTCAGATGCAAATAAAACAAAGGGGACGTTCCTTGTGCGATCTGTGTGTATTTAGCGGATGCAACGCATATGAGAAAAAACACACTTACATAATTCGTAAGGGTACTGGCGTGTAGTACTGGCGTGTAGTACTGGCGTGTAGTACTGGCGTGTAGTACTAAAGATTCATTCAGTTTCTCTGATCTCTGCTGTCGCACACACACACATACCCCCTGGCACACAGGCGCACACACACATACCCACTGGCACACAGGTGCACACACACATACCCCCTGGCACACAGGCGCACACACACATACCCCCTGGCACACAGGCGCACACATACCCACTGGCACACAGGCGCACACACACATACCCCCTGGCACACAGGCGCACACATACCCACTGGCGCACACACACACATACCCACTGGCACACAGGCGCACACACACATACCCACTGGCACACAGGCACACACACCCACTGGCACACAGGCACACACATACCCTGGCACAGAGGCGCACACACACACATACCCCCTGGCACACAGGCGCACACACACACATACCCCCTGGCACACAGACGCACACATACAGTACACATACTCACTGGCACACAGGCGCACACACACATACCCACTGGCACACAGGCACACACACCCACTGGCACACAGGCACACACATACCCCCTGGCACACAGGCGTACACACACATACCCACTAGCACACAGGCGTACACACACATACCCCCTAGCACACAGGCATACACACACATACCCACTGGCACACACACACACATACCCCCTGGCACATAGGCGCGCACACACACACACATACCCACTGGCACAGAGGCGCACACACACACATACCCACTGGCACAGAAGCACACACATACCCTGGCACACAGGCGCACACACACACACACATACTCCCTGGCACACAGGCACACACACACATACCCCCTGGAACACAGGTGCACACACACACACACACATACCCCCTGGCACACACACACATACCCCCTGGCACACAGGCACACACACACATACCCCCTGGCACACAGGCGCACACACACACACACACACACATACCCTGGCACACAGGCGCACACACACACATACCCCCTGGCACACCGGCACACACACACATACTCCCTGGCACACACACACATACCCCCTGGCACACAAGCGCACACACACACATACCCACTGGCACACAGGCATATACACACATACCCCCTGGCACACAGGCACACACACACACACACACACACACACATACTCACTGGCACACAGGCGCACACACACATACCCCGTGGCACATAGGCGCACACACACATACCCCCTGGCACACAGGCACACACACACACATACCCACTGGCACACACACACATACCCACTGGCACACAGGCGCACACACACATACCCCGTGGCACATAGGCGCACACACACACATACCCCCTGACACACAGGCGTACACACACACATACCCCCTGGTACACATGAACCAGCTCTATGAGGAGCAGACATGCAGCGCCCCCCTGTGGCTGTAACTGCAACTGCACATTTCTCTCTTCATATTTCTAGCACAGCAGCTCAGTTCCTGCAGATAATGGCCCCGTCCCCTAACACTGGCCCCGCCCCCTAACACTGGCCCCGCCCCCTAACTGTCTGTCTATCTCTTGTCCCTTTTGTAACCATGGGAGGGTCCTAGGTCTGAGCCCCTGATAGGGCAGGCCTTAGGCCCACCCACCCCTGTCACTCAAGGGTGCCGTTTACTGGTGCAAGGGCATAGACATGACCCTAACACTGCCTGCGCTGGTACCAGGGCTTAGGTGTTAGGTAGGGCAGATTAGTAGCCAGCGGGTACCTGGCTACATGTATATTTTGTAGTGTTAAAAACATGATTTTCCTAATCTCTATCTTCAGACTGCTGTGGGCTCTGGGGAAAGCTCCTTTTTAACCTGACAGACACATGGGGGCCTATGCAGAGAGCAGCGCTATTTCAAAACTCGCCATTTTTTGGAGAAAATCGCGCAGAAAACAGCAGAAAATGGCGAGTTACGAAAAACGCGGCAATTTTTTTTTCTATTTCTAAAACTCGCCTCGCGGCTGGCGAGAACCTCCATCTCGCCAGTTTTAAAAATATCCTTATGCAGAGAGGCGCGAACGGCATCTAGCGGCTGTTCGCGCCAATAAAATGGCGCGATTGTCTCCTTTTTGCCTCGCCAGAAAAAGTTGGCAAGAAGCTGCCGCTCGCGGCCATAGCAAAGGGAAAAAAAAGGCGCAAATTTTTTTTAACACATTTCTGCAGCGCGCATCTCGCCAATTTAAACTCGCCACACGCATTCATGTTAAACATAGCAGAATTCGCACATTTCTGCATATGGAGAATAAAACTCTCCAAAAAAGCTACTTTTTATTAAACTCGCCAATTTTAAAATTCACTGCTCTCTGCATAGGCCCCTTAATATTTCGAATATCTCCTGCACAAATCATTACATTTTGTAAAAGATTTCTTTCAAATGCGACCAGCACAGAACGCTGCTTTTACCCTTTGTGGGGCCACAGCTGCTCCGGCGCACACTATCGTGCGATTGATCCGCCCACTCGTCCGCCATCAGCGCATATCGCGTCCTGAGCTTCATAGCAGCGCAGGACGCCATATTCCCTAAGAGAACGAGCAGTTGAATTTATTTTTTTAGTGTCATAGGGGAAAATAGGGCGCCGGACAAATGATGTAACAGCTCCGTCTGCGTCAATGATCTACATTGAAACTATTAAACCCGCCGCTGCATCTTTTTAAGCGTAAACATCATATTAAATCTATTGGTAAACGCTAATTAAATGACTTGTTAATATAAACCAAACCTTCACTTTGCTGCACCCGAGAGCTTGTCGTGAAATAAATCAATAATACAGCTTAGGGACGCTATTAGCCCAATACCATTATAATAATATATTTTTAAGTGACGTCATTTGTCTTTTAAATCATTGTATTTATAATTTTTGTGTCCCAGTTTGTACTTTGGAAAATCTGGTCACCCTGCACAGTCAGGGCTGGCCCACTCCAGTCCTCCAGGGTGAGGATTTCAGGATATCCCTGCTTCAGCACAAGTGACAGCCACCTGTGCTGAAGCAGGGATATCTCTAATACCTGACCTGTTGGTGGCCCTTGACGACTGGAGTTGGCTGCTCCTGCAGCTTCAGCACACGTGACACGAGCCACTTATTGAGCCACCTGTGCTGAAGCAGGGATATCCTGAAAACCAGACCTGTTGGTGAGCCTTGAGGACGGGCGTGGGCCACCCCTATGTATTATTAACACGTGTAACCAGAGCTTTTGTTATTTATCGCTCTATGATCAGCCTGACTCTGACAGTCTCCGAGCACTGCTAACACGGAGCCGTTGCCAGGATACCAGAGGCGTCTCTTCAGGACCTAGTCATATGACCAGTATGTCACATGACCTGCCCACCTCCATCTTGGCTGCCTGTGCTGCCGTGTCTGCACGTTGCCGTGGGTGATCGGTAAGCATTGTTACACACTTCTTTCTTTAAAGCTATAGCCCTGCACGACCTGGGATCGACTGCATAACAGTACTGAGTACCACTAGCCTGATTTATGACTGCAAAAAGCCGGATATGGTTACAGATAACAGGACTGGGCTTTTCCGCAGAGGCTCCTGCGTGTAACTCTAATAATAATAATAATAAAGTGCATGTAGCAAGTCAACATATTACACGGCAATAGCGTGTAACCGAGAAGTGCTCTGCGCCAGGACACGACGTGCGGGGAACGCGCAATGTCGCTTTATTTCCTGATATAGAAATAAATGTAGGGTGCGGAAGTAATAGTGCGGTTTAATAGCGTATTCCTTTTGTACATTATTATCGCTGTGCGGTCAGGTCTGATGCATCCTGCTTCCTGTATGTGTATAGGTGACAGCCGTGCCTATGGATCTCATACATCAAGGGGAGTCTGACAGGGAGAATATTTTGTAGACACCGAGGTTAACCCTTTGTTGCCATATACATTTATTCATTTATGTAACTGTATTTGTAACCATGTATTATTTGTCATATTAACTGTGCCCAGGACATACGTGAAAACGAGCGGTAACTCTCAATGTATTACTTCCTGGTAACACATTTTATAAATAAATAAATATACATGTATATCTTCTGTTAGCACGGATTAATTGGCATACGCTGTGCGGAGGTAATATGCAGTGTAACACAGACACCCCGATATATACAGTGATAAGCGCACATGTGCAGAGGTAATATGCAGTGTAACACACAGACACCCCGATATATACAGTGATAAGCGCACATGTGCAGAGGTAATATGCAGTGTAACACAGACACCCCGATATATACAGTGATAAGCGCACGTGCAGAGGTAATATGCAGTGTAACACAGACACCCCGATATATACAGTGATAAGCGCACATGTGCAGAGGTAATATGCAGTGTAACACACAGACACCCCGATATATACAGTGATAAGCGCACATGTGCAGAGGTAATATGCAGTGTAACACAGACACCCCGATATATACAGTGATAAGCGCACGTGCAGAGGTAATATGCAGTGTAACACAGACACCCCGATATATACAGTGATAAGCGCACATGTGTAGAGGTAATATGCAGTGTAACACACAGACACCCCGATATATACAGTGATAAGCGCACATGTGCAGAGGTAATATGCAGTGTAACACAGACACCCCGATATATACAGTGATAAGCGCACATGTGCAGAGGTAATATGCAGTGTAACACAGACACCCCGATATATACAGTGATAAGCGCACATGTGCAGAGGTAATATGCAGTGTAACACACAGACACCCCGATATATACAGTGATAAGCGCACATGTGCAGAGGTAATATGCAGTGTAACACAGACACCCCGATATATACAGTGATAAGCGCACGTGCAGAGGTAATATGCAGTGTAACACAGACACCCCGATATATACAGTGATAAGCGCACATGTGTAGAGGTAATATGCAGTGTAACACACAGACACCCCGATATATACAGTGATAAGCGCACATGTGCAGAGGTAATATGCAGTGTAACACAGACACCCCGATATATACAGTGATAAGCGCACATGTGCAGAGGTAATATGCAGTGTAACACAGACACCCCGATATATACAGTGATAAGCGCACATGTGCAGAGGTAATATGCAGTGTAACACAGACACCCCGATATATACAGTGATAAGCGCACATGTGCAGAGGTAATATGCAGTGTAACACACAGACACCCCGATATATACAGTGATAAGCGCACATGTGCAGAGGTAATATGCAGTGTAACACAGACACCCCGATATATACAGTGATAAGCGCACATGTGCAGAGGTAATATGCAGTGTAACACAGACACCCCGATATATACAGTGATAAGCGCACATGTGCAGAGGTAATATGCAGTGTAACACACAGACACCCCGATATATACAGTGATAAGCGCACATGTGCAGAGGTAATATGCAGTGTAACACACAGACACCCCGATATATACAGTGATAAGCGCACATGTGCAGAGGTAATATGCAGTGTAACACAGACACCCCGATATATATATATATACAGTGATAAGCGCACATGATTAACTAGATCAATGGTTTCCAACTTTTCTTTGCTACAAAACCCCAACCCTCTCCAATAGCACGTCTGAGATCAGAAGCATTGTAAGGAACCCCAACCCTGTCTAATAGCGCGTCTGAGATCAGATGCATTGTAAGGAACCCCAACCCTATCTAATAGCGCGTCTTAGATCAGATGCATTGTAAGGAACCCCAACCCTCTCTAATAGCGCGTCTGAGATCAGATGCATTGTAAGGAACCCCAACCCTCTCTAATAGCGCGTCTGAGATCAGATGCATTGTTGCAGATCAGATGCATTGTAAGGAACCCCAACCCTCTCTAATAGCGCGTCTGAGATCAGATGCATTGTAAGGAACCCCAACCCTCTCTAATAGCGCGTCTGAGATCAGATGCATTGTAAGGAACCCCAACCCTCTCTAATAGCACGTCTGAGATCAGAAGCATTATAAGGAACCCCAACCCTCTCTAATAGCGCATCTGAGATCAGATGCATTGTAAGGAACCCCAACCCTCTCTAATAGCGCGTCTGAGATCAGATGCATTGTAAGGAACCCCGACCCTCTCTAATAGCGCGTCTGAGATCAGATGCATTGTAAGGAACCCCGACCCTCTCTAATAGCGCGCCTGAGATCAGATGCATTGTAAGGAACCCCAACCCTCTCTAATAGCGCGTCTGAGATCAGATGCATTGTAAGGAACCCCGACCCTCTCTAATAGCGCGTCTGAGATCAGATGCATTGTAAGGAACCCCGACCCTCTCTAATAGCGCGTCTGAGATCAGATGCATTGTAAGGAACCCCGACCCTCTCTAATAGCGCGTCTGAGATCAGATGCAATGTAAGGAACCCCAACCCTCTCTAATAGCGCGTCTGAGATCAGATGCATTGTAAGGAACCCCAACCCTCTCTAATAGCGCGTCTGAGATCAGATGCATTGTAAGGAACCCCAACCCTCTCTAATAGCGCGTCTGAAAACAGATGCATTGTAAGGAACCCCAACCCTCTCTAATAGCGCGTCTGAGATCAGATGCATTGTAAGGATCCCCAACCCTCTCTAATAGCGCGTTAGAAATCAGAAGCATTGTAAGGAACCCCAACCCTCTCTAATAGCGCGTCTGAGATCAGATGCACTGTAAGGAACCCCAACCCTCTCTAACAGCGCGTCTGAGATCAGATGCATTGTAACGATCCCCAACCCTCTCTAATAGCACGTCAGAGATCAGAAGCATTGTAAGGAACCCCAACCCTCTCTAATAGCGTGTCTGAGATCAGATGCATTGTAAGGAACCCCAACCCTCTCTAATAGCGCGTCTGAGATCAGATGCATTGTAAGGAACCCCAAATCTCTAATAGCGCGTCTGAGATCAGATACATTGTAAGGAACCCCAACCCTCTCTAATAGCGCATCTGAGATCAGATGCATTGTAAGGAACCCCGACCCTCTCTAATAGCGCATCTGAGATCAGATGCATTGTAAGGAACCCTGACCCTCTCTAATAGCGTGTCTGAGATCAGATGCATTGTAAGGAACCCCAACCCTCTCTAATAGCGCGTCTGAGATCAGATGCATTGTAAGGAACCCCAACCCTCTCTAATAGCGCGTCTGAGATCAGATGCATTGTAAGGATCCCCAACCCTCTCTAATAGCTCATCTGAGATCAGATGCATTGTAAGGAACCCCAACCCTCTCTAATAGCGCGTCTGAGATCAGATGCATTGTAAGGAACCCCAACCCTCTCTAATAGTGTTTCTGAGATCAGATGCATTGTAAGGAACCCCAACCCTCTCTAATAGCGCGTCTGAGACCAGATGCATTGTAAGGAACCCCAACCCTCTCTAATAGTGTGTCTGAGATCAGATGCATTGTAAGGAACCCCAACCCTCTCTAATAGTGCATACGAGATCAGATGCATTGTAAATTCTTCTGTATTTGGTACAATTTTAAATGACCTGAATTTTGCAGGGAACAATTTAGGGGGAGATGCCCGGGGAACCACTGTTAAAAAACACTGAGCTAAACCCTAAAAACGTGCAGAACAGGACGTCTTGAGATCAAATTAATCATTTGCTCTCAGAGATCTTGAAAGAAATCAGCTCCCTCTCATAACGTTTTTTCTCAATGTAAAAGCCCATTCACTGCCCTTCTCTTTCCCTTCAAATACAAAATAACCTCTTTCCAACCAGGGTGGGTAATTAAGTCGCCTTCTTGACGAATTAACCTGTTGGCAGCCAGGGGAGTTGCACCATTCATGCTGATCCTGTCCATGCAAATACTTGAATAAAAGTGTAATTATGAGTGCAGCTATTTAGGAAGATGGACAGACTGAGTGGGTTAAGTGGTGCTTATCAGCAATCAATTTCTATCTTAATTGGCCAGGACAAGGGCCCTTATTAAAACTGCTGTTCTGTAGCCGTCTTCTCCTTGTTGCGAATCATTAAAGCACCATTGAAATTAATGCATCTTAAATCTCCCCGATCTTTGCAGCATGTTAAACATGGTCAACAGAGCGATGGGCCATAGAAAGGGTCTAAGGCAGGGGTGGGCAACTCCAATCCTCAATGGCCACCAACAGGTCAGGTTTTAAGGATGTCCCTGCTTCAGCACAGGTGGCTCAATCAGTGGCTCAGTCATTGACTGGCCATCTTCAGTCCTTAAGTCCCACCAACAGATCAGAGTTTACGGATATCCCTGCTTCAGCACAGGTGCAGGCTTCGACTGAGCCACTGATTGAGCCACCTGTGCTGAAGCTAGGATATCCTGAAAACATGACCAGTTGGTGGGACTTGAGGACTGGAGTTGCCCACCCCTGGTTGGGGTTTGAAAGAGAAAAGAAGATGGTTTAAATATGAATGTCTTTCCAGGGTCCTGCAATGCATGTCTCGTGATGAGGTGATATTTATTTATCCAGAGTTGCAGGATCCTGTAGCAGCAAAAGACATGTGATAAATAAACCCGTTCACTGCCAGGTTTGCCTGCGACAAAGCTGCAATATAGAGGAACAGTGAGAACATATACCCCCTCCTTCTTAATACATACTGTAATACAATATATATATTTATGGGAGTTTTTTGTTCTTGCTTACAATTGTTTCCCCGCTTCTCTCATTCCCAATTTCCCCCCCTCCTCCCAAAATTAATTTAGGACGCAAACACGACTTGTTGGATTATATCTTATTTATTGTATTTCTCTGCACATATTTCTTATTGTATGTTTTTTAATGTACTACTGACGCCAACAGATAAATGCAGCCTCTCATTGGGGAATTGTATTGCACTGTAAATAATTATAAACACGAATTGTCGACGTCAGAATGTTTCATAAAACTTTATTATTTTTGTTAAGATTAGTGGTACATAAGAGGATCATAACATAATTCTCTAATTATAGATAACATAATTTATATCATAACATAATTCTCTAATTATAGATATTGGAATGTGACAGATCACTAGAGAATCTGACTGTGTACTTTGAGTGCAAGTGACAGGTACTTGTGTGGGGTACTTCTTTGCTTCATCAAAAGTTGAATATTTCAATGATCGGGTCCCTATGCACCTCAGTCCAACTTATTATTACTACTTATTAGCACGAGGGTTTGAGCAGTTAACAAGTATGTTTATTTATGTTTTTTAATGTGCCACAATTTGTGTTATTAGTACAGGCAGCGTTGTTTCATTGGAAACACCCAGGCAGTCAGTTACTCACGCAGGCAGTCACTCAAAGGCAGTCACTCACCCACCCAGGCAGTCAGTTACTCACGCAGGCAGTCACCCAACCCCATGCAGGCAGTCACTCAAAGGCAGTCACTCACCCACCCAGGCAGTCACTCACCCACCCAGGCAGTCAGTTACTCACGCAGGCAGTCACTCAAAGGCAGTCAATCACCCAACCCCACGCAGGCAGTCACTCAAAGGCAGTAACTCACCCACCCAGGCAGTCAGTTACTCACGCAGGCAGTCACTCAAAGGCAGTCAGTCACCCAACCCCACGCAGTCAGTCAAGGCACCCACCCAGTCAGTCACCCATACTTAACCCCCTCCCCCCATGCCCATACTTAACCCCCTCCCCCCCATGCCCATACTTAACCCCCTCCCCCTCAAGGCCCATACTTCACCCCCCAAGGCCCATACTTCATCCCCCAAGGCCCATAATTAACCCCCCCCCAGCCCATACTTAACCCCCCCCCCAGGCCCATACTTAACCCCCCCCCCCCAGGCCCATACTGAATCCCCCCAGGCCTTTTGTCTCATTGTATTTAGCATTGGGTATCTTTGTCTTTTGTTGAAAATATTAAAATAAACAGATTGCATTGTAATGTTTTTTTCCGTATTACAAGAAGACGAAACCAGTTACGTGCGCTATGGGTTGGGGGGGCCTGCTCTATTGGTTGGGGGGAGTGCGCTATGGTTTGGGGGGCCTGCTATATGGGTTGGGGGGCCCTGCTCTATGGGTTGGGGGGCGTGCGCTATGGGTTGGGGGGGCCTGCTATATGTGTTGGGGGGGGGAGGCATTCCTTTCATTAGCCCTGGGCCCCATGATTTCTGTTGGGGAGGGGGAGATAGGGGCAGTGGTGGGAGAGGGTGTGGGGAGGGGGAGATAGGGGCAGTGGTGGGAGAGGGGGTGGGGAGGGGGAGATAGGGGCAGTGGTGGGGGAGGGGGATATAGGGGCAGTGGTGGGGGAGGGGGTGGGGAGGGGGAGATAGGGGCAGTGGTGGGGGAGGGGGTGGGGAGGGGGAGATGGGGGAGGGGGTGGGTAGGGGGAGATAGGGGCAGTGGTGGGGGAGGGGGTGGGGAGGGGGAGATAGGGGCAGTGGTGGGGAGGGGGAGATAGGGGCAGTGGTGGGGGAGGGGGTGGGGAGATAGGGGCAGTGGTGGGGGAGGGGGTGGGGAGATAGGGGCAGTGGTGGGGGAGGGGGTGGGGAGATAGGGGCAGTGGTGGGGGAGGGGGTGGGGAGATAGGGGCAGTGGTGGGGGAGGGGGTGGGGAGATAGGGGCAGTGGTGGGGGAGGGGGAGATAGGTGCAGTGGTGGGGGAGGGGGAGATAGGGGCAGTGGTGGGGGAGGGGGTGGGGAGATAGGGGCAGTGGTGGGGGAGGGGGTGGGGAGGGGGAGATAGGGGTAGTGGTGGGGGAGGGGGTGGGGAGGGGGAGATAGGGGCAGTGGTGGGGGAGGGGGTGGGGAGGGGGAGATAGGGGCAGTGGTGGGGGAGGGGGTGGGGAGGGGGAGATAGGGGCAGTGGTGGGGGAGGGGGTGGGGAGGGGGAGATAGGGGCAGTGGTGGGGGAGGGGGTGGGGAGGGGGAGATAGGGGCAGTGGTGGGGGAGGGGGTGGGGAGGGGGAGATAGGGGCAGTGGTGGGGGAGGGGGTGGAGAGGGGGAGATAGGGGGAGGGGGTGGGGAGGGGGAGATAGGGGGAGGGGGTGGGGAGGGGGAGATAGGGGCAGTGGTGGGGGAGGGGGAGATAGGGGGTGGGGAGGGGGAGATAGGGGGTGGGGAGGGGGAGATAGGGGGTGGGGAGGGGACAGGGGAAAAGGTGGGGGAGGGGACAGGGGATTTATTTATTTATAAAAATGTTTTACCAGGAAGTAATACATTGAGAGTTACCTCTCGTTTTCACGTATGTCCTGGGCACAGAGTTAAGACAAATAATACATGGTTACAAATACAGTTACATAAATGAACAGGGTATACATTATATACAAGACATTGCATGCACAATTAAAGAAAATATATATTATGGGCGAATGAAACAGTTACAGACCAGATTAAAATGTGAGACAGCCTTAGATTTGAAAGAACTTAAACTGGTGGCGGCTGTGAGAGTCTCCGGTAGGTTGTTCCAGTTTTGGGGTGCACGGTAAGAGAAGGAGGAGCGGCCGGATACTTTGTTGAGCCTTGGGACTGATTTGGATAATTTTGATCAGATGAAAACATCTACAGAGTATCTGTCCCCGTCCAGATTATTTTCCTACGTAGGTAATGCGTGCACTGAGAAAAAATCACGCTGACACACGTTCAGTATGATAATGTCTGACTTTATTCCTACACAGCCTGCGTTCATATAAAGGGGCTGTAGGGGAGGGGGTTTGTATGCAAAAGAGCTAGACAGCTCAGTGATTCTTTGTTAGGTCTCGTCCTTGTATGGTCTTGTTGTTATGATTTATGGTCTTGTTTTTGTAGTTTTCGAACATATCAGCATTGGAATGGAATTCCTGGGTGCCATCTTCCTTACTTGAAGGGAGGGGTAGCTGCGGTAGCCATTTTGAGTAAGGAATCATAGCAAAGTATTACAGATGAAGAAATAGGCATTTTATCCAATCCATCACAGTCCCCCCTTGAAATGTCTATTTCTGAGTCTGTCCCTAGATGTGTCCTAACTCATCTGTCCAGATGTGCCTGGGAACTCTTTTGTGCTGTACGTTAGACGAGTCATGGCTTGTCCATGACCCCCCTTGCCACAGACTTTGCACATAAGGAAGTCAGATGCTGTCCCTATGGATTTATACTATTGTACTTAACAGGGAGGGACTGTAACGGAGTAAATGGACCATCTTCCGAGAGTGGAGTATTATTATCTGACTGCAGAAAAAAGGTAGGAGTGCTATTGTCAACAGCTTTGGTCATAAACTTTTTAAAATATGGGAGAACACAGCAGACAATAATCACAAACAAAACAAAAATAATAACTATTGCGATACCTATTTGGGCAAGAATCTTTTGCCATCCTGTCTTTCCTTGTTAGACCATTTTGTGGTCGGTATCCCCAATCTATTCTCGTGTTCCATCCTACTGCTCCCCAGTAGGAATCCGTTACACATATATAAGTGGACCTGAAACCGACATTGCTGTATCGATTATATTGCCAATGTGTTGAGGGGCAGCGGACTATATTACAATAATCAAAGGAGAAGGTAGCTACATGAGTATTGGATGAATTATACCAAAACGTGACTACCCCTTCATGTTGGGTGATAGCAATCTCTTGTGCCCCCCCTAGACCCAACAAGCAAAGGATATATAGCATCATTTTCCTTCTGAGGTGTCCTCGTTGGGAGCTGGAACCTTCTTGCAATGAGAGGCGTGTATCCAGGTGTTCTTGCCAGCTAGCTTGACTGATGTCGCTGTGGTCAACAGAACTTGGAAAGGACCATCATATCTGGGCTCTAGGGAGTCTTTCCTTACAAATTTCTTCACGAGCACCCAGTCTCCGGGCACGAGTCTATGAGTCCCGGTATCTAGATCTGGTTCTGGAATAGAAGAAAACACTCGACCATGCATATTGGTTAGTTCTTGCGCTAGGGCAGTTACATATTTCGTCAAAACATCAGACTGCATCTGTAACTGCTGTGGGTAGTAACAACCAAGTTTGGGGGCAGTACCAAACAGTATCTCAAATGGGGATAGAGCATGTTTCCCTCGTGGGGTGTATCGAACACTGAACAAAGCAATGGGTAGACTATCTGGCCAGGGCATATTTGTTTCCTGGGCCATTCATTCTTTCTACCTTTCCGCTACTCTGGGGATGCTATGGGGTGTGGAAAGCAAGGGTGGTCCCTAGCGCAGACCAAATTTCTTTAGCTAGCGTAGCAGTGAAAGCAGGGCCTTGGTCGCTTTCTATTACTTCAGGTACCCCATATCTACAAACCACCTCTGTCAGGAGTTTTTTTGCTGTTGTTTTTGCAGTGAGATTGGTGACAGGATAGGCTTCTGGCCATCCTGAAAACATATCTACAATTACTAACACATATTCAAAACGGCCTGATTTTGGCATCTGAATATGGTCAATCTGGATACGCTGGAAAGGGTATAAGGGCCTTGCAAGGTGTTTCTGCGGTGGTTTTTCCACACGTCCTGGGTTACACTTTGCACAAATTGTACATGATTTGCAGAAATTACTAGTCATTGGGGTAATTCCAGGCGCCGCACAGTATTTGTCGATCAGTGCATTCATAAGAGTCTTTGAGAGATGTGCTGCTCCATGTGCCCATTGTACCACAGCATGATACAGTGCCCGTGGCAGACAAAGTTTCTTTTTGTACTCATAAATTCCTTCTTGGGGCGATGCACCTCTTTTCTTCCAGCTTTCCTTTTCTTCCTTTGTTGCAGATTCTTGCAACTTCTTCAGATATTCTCGATTTACTGGGAGGTTCTGCATTAACGGAACCATCCTTGTCGTGTCCACTCGATCTTCCACTTCTCGTATCCCGCTGGCAGCTTGTTTTGCCGCAGCATCCGCCAGATGGTTTCCTCTGGCTTCTTCTGTGTTCAGTTTCCCATGGGCTTTACCTTCAGGATGGCCACATGGCTTGGAAGGACTAGGGCGTCCATCAGAGCTTGTATGGCTGAGCTGTGTTTCACTGGTGTTCCTGCGTGGGCAGATGAGCAGTTTCTAGCTTCATGAGTTCGAAGCAATCATGGGGTAGGTAGACTCCAACTGTGTTTTGTTCTTGTTCGTGTCCCTGCACGTGTCCCTGCACATCTCCCCCCTGTTTGAGAACAGTGAAATTCTTGGAAGCCTCTGGGGTCATCTGAAAGGGATTTGTTATTAAAACATCGTACAATGGTTGCATCATTTACTGCTCGGAGATCTTGAACCATTCTATACTTATCAGGTTCACCCTTCGCGTTGCGTTTCTTCACAGGGAAAAGAGGGGTATTGCAGTTTACGGGGAAGCGGGGCCCCTTGTTTGAGCTGTACAACAATGGGCGGTACCCTTAGGTGCCCGTTATCCTCAGGGCCTGTGGACCATAATTTGGACGGGACCATGAACAGTCTTTTGGAGTCAGATATCAGGTGATAGGTGCTGCAAGTGGTAGGGGTGAGGAGCTTGTTCAGATAGCTGGGTAGCTTGCCCAGAAAGTATTTGAGGGTGAGACAGGAAAGGTGAACTTTGCGCCTAGACTCTAGTGATGACCAATCTAGTTCTTTGAGCATTTTGCAGTGATGTGTGTTGTAGTTGCATTGGAGAACAAAACGACAAATTGAATTGTAGAGGGTGTCAAGTTTGCTAAGGTGGGTTTGAGGAGCTGAGCCATATACTATGTCTCCATAGTCAATAATTGGCATTAGCATCTGCTGTGCGATACGCTTTCTGACCAGGAGACTTAGGGAGGATTTGTTCCTGTAAAGTACCCCTAGTTTGGCATAGGTCTTGGTTGTCAGGGTATTAATGTGCATCCCGAATGTTAAGTGGGAGTCAAACCATAAACCCAGGTATTTAAAACTAGTGACAGGGGTTATGGTGGTGTTAGCGTTGGTTCTAATATGGAGCTGTGTCGCTGGAAGCTTTAAGAATTTAGTCTTGGTCCCAAATACCATTGTTACAGTCTTGTCAGTGTTTAAAAACAGTTTGTTTTGGGAAATCCAGTTTTCGAGTCTCAAAAAGTCAGACTGAAGTATGTGTTGAAGGTCAGAGAGGCTATGACTGTGTGCATATAGGATTGTGTCGTCTGCATACATGTGTATTGAGGCTTCCTTACAAGCTGTGGGAAGATCATTAATGAACACTGAGAAGAGTAGGGGCCCCAGAACAGAGACTTGCGGGACACCACAGGTGATATCCAGGGGGTTGGAGTTAGAGCCTGAGATGGACACATGTTGGGATCTTCCTGATAGGTAGGACTGAAACCAGTTTAAAGCATGTTTCCCTATTCCAGAGCTCTGGAGTTTGTTAAGCAGGATAGCATGACCAACTGTGTCAAAAGCCTTTGCAAAATCTAGGAATACTGCACCAAGTGGTGGGGGAGGGGACAGGGGATTAGGTGGGGGAGGGGACAGGGGATTAGGTGGGGTAGGGGACAGGGGATTAGGTGGGGGAGGGGATAGGGGTTGAAGCTGCAGTTAACAGCCCAGTCAGAGCATAGCTGTGCTGGGTTGAATCACTGCAGCCTCTGGGTGAAAACAAAAAACGGGGTTTTAAACACCAAAATAAACCCCAAACTCCCTACAAAACACACAGTGTGCTCCCCTACAGTCTCCACAGCAAATATATCAAGTGAAATAAAGTTAGAAAACAATCAACCCGATTTCAAACCAAAACACCCCTCTTGAGGAGGAGGAGAGACTCGGGCTGGGAGGAGGAGGGGAGACTCTGGCTGGGAGGAGGAGATGGGGGGGAGACCCGGGCTGGGAGGAGAGACTCAGGCTGGGAGGAGGAGGGGAGACTCTGGCTGGGAGGTGGAGATGGGGGGAGACAAGGGCTGGGAGGAGAGACTCGGGCTGGGAGGAGGAGGGGAGACTCTGGCTGGCCACTCCTTCCCCTGCACATGGCAAGCTACAGAAAGCAGAGAAGAAAGGAAGGAGGAAGTCAGAGCTGAGCCGGGTAATCATTAGGAAATGCTGCGTTCAGACCCAACAGTTACTGCTGGCCCATTACCGCCGCGCACATTACCGTCCCATTACCGCCGCGCACATTACCGTCCCATTACCGCCGCGCACATTACCGTCCCATTACCGCCGCGCACATTACCGTCCCATTACCGCCGCGCACATTACCGTCCCATTACCGCCGCGCACATTACCGTCCCATTACCGCCGCGCACATTACCGTCCCATTACCGCCGCGCACATTACCGTCCCATTACCGCCGCGCACATTACCGCCGCGCACATTACCGTCCCATTACCACCGCGCACATTACCGCCGCGCACATTACCGTCCCATTACCACCGCGCACATTACCGCCGCGCACATTACCGTCCCATTACCGCCGCGCACATTACCGCCGCGCACATTACCGTCCCATTACCACCGCGCACATTACCACCGCGCACATTACCGTCCCATTACCACCGCGCACATTACCGCTGCGCACATTACCGTCCCATTACCACCGCGCACATTACCGTCCCATTACCACCGCGCACATTACCGTCCCATTACCGCCGCGCACATTACCGTCCCGTTACCACCGCGCACATTACCGTCCCATTACCACCGCGCACATTACCGTCCCATTACCACCGCGCACATTACCGTCCCATTACCGCCGCGCACATTACCGTCCCATTACCGCCGCGCACATTACCGTCCCATTACCGCCGCGCACATTACCACCGCGCACATTACCGTCCCATTACCACCGCGCACATTACCGTCCCATTACCACCGCGCACATTACCGTCCCATTACCGCCGCGCACATTACCGTCCCATTACCACCGCGCACATTACCGTCCCATTACCGCCGCGCACATTACCGTCCCATTACCACCGCGCACATTACCGTCCCATTACCACCGCGCACATTACCGTCCCATTACCGCCGCGCACATTACCGTCCCATTACCGCCGCGCACATTACCGTCCCATTACCGCCGCGCACATTACCGTCCCATTACCGCCGCGCACATTACCGTCCCATTACCACCGCGCACATTACCGTCCCATTACCACCGCGCACATTACCGTCCCATTACCGCCGCGCACATTACCGTCCCATTACCGCCGCCACATTACCGTCCCATTACCGCCGCGCACATTACCGCCGCGCACATTACCGTCCCATTACCGCCGCGCACATTACCGTCCCATTACCGCCGCGCACATTACCGCCGCGCACATTACCGTCCCATTACCGCCGCGCACATTACCGCCGCGCACATTACCGTCCCATTACCGCCGCGCACATTACCGTCCCATTACCGCCGCGCACATTACCGTCCCATTACCGCCGCGCACATTACCGTCTCATTACCGCCGCGCACATTACCGCCGCGCACATTACCGTCCCATTACCGCCGCGCACACTACCGTCCCATTACCGCCGCTCACATTACCGCCGCGCACATTACCGCCGCGCACATTACCGCCGCTCACATTACCGCCGCGCACATTACCGTCCCATTACCGCCGCGCACATTACCGCCGCGCACATTACCGCTGCGCACATTACCGCCGCTCACATTACCGCCGCGCACATTACCGTCCCATTACCGCCGCGCACATTACCGCCGCTCACATTACCGCCGCGCACATTACCGTCCCATTACCGCCGCGCACATTACCGCCGCGCACATTACCGCCGCGCACATTACCGCCGCTCACATTACCGCCGCGCACATTACCGTCCCATTACCGCCGCGCACATTACCGCCGCGCACATTACCGCCGCGCACATTACCGCCGCGCACATTACCGTCCCAGCTCGATGCTTTTTTTAACCTTGGTTGCAATGTGTTTTCGCTTTACCGCCGTAACCCCGTTAGGAATGCGTTGCAGGCCTCTCTGGCAGCGAAAGGACTGTTATTGTCTTGTATATGGCACCAACATATTACACAGTGCAGTACAATGTGGGGGCGGAACATAACATGCAACTTACAGAAAATCGCAATGAAACCATAGGTAAAGGCTCGGGGTGAAATGAGAAATCTTATACTATCTGCTCTGCAACCCTCCTATTCCGCTCGCACTCGCACTATTCCGCTCGCACTCGCACTATTCCGCTCGCACTCGCACTATTCCGCTCGCACTCGCACTATTCCGCTCGCACTCGCACTATTCCGCTCGCACTCGCACGATTCCGCTCGCACTCGCACTATTCCGCTCGCACTCGCACGATTCCGCTCGCACTCGCACTATTCCGCTCGCACTCGCACTATTCCGCTCGCACTCGCACTATTCCGCTCGCACTCGCACTATTCCGCTCGCACTCGCACTATTCCGCTCGCACTCGCACTATTCCGCTCGCACTCGCACTATTCCGCTCGCACTCGCACTATTCCGCTCGCACTCGCACTATTCCGCTCGCACTCGCACTATTCCGCTCGCACTCGCACTATTCCGCTCGCACTCGCACTATTCCGCTCGCACTCGCACTATTCCGCTCGCACTCGCACTATTCCGCTCGCACTCACACTATTCCACTCGCACTATTCCACTCGCACTATTCCACTCGCACTATTCCCCTCGCACTCGCACTATTCCGCTCGAACTCGCACTATTCCGCTCGTACTATTCCGCTCGCACTCGCACTATTCCGCTCGCACTCTCTCGCTGTTCCGCTCGCACTCTCACTAATCCACTCGCACTCTCTCGCTGTTCCGCTCGCACTCTCTCTCGCTGTTCCGCTCGCACTCTCTCTCGCTGTTCCGCTCGCACACTCTCTCGCTGTTGCGCTCGCACACTACTCTCGCTGTTCCGCTCGCACACTACTCTCGCTGTTCCGCTCGCACACTACTCTCGCTGTTCCGCTCGCACTCTCTCTCGCTGTTCCGCTCGCACACTCTCTCGCTGTTCCGCTCGCACACTACTCTCGCTGTTCCGCTCGCACACTACTCTCGCTGTTCCGCTCGCACACTACTCTCGCTGTTCCGCTCGCACACTACTCTCGCTGTTCCACTATCTCACTGAACAGGTTTAACGCTCAGAAATGGGGGTTACAGCTGCAGCATTTTCCAGCCATAGAGATGTTTGTATTTGGGGTTTTGGGGCTCAATTTTAACCGTTTTCCTGCTTGAGAGGCCAAAATAAGTATATTTCTTACTCCCTCTGTATAGAGATCTTTTTTGTTTTATAGTACAATCTGTTTGGCAAATATTAATGTGTGGATCAATCTGAAAGACTTTGTATTATTTGTCTTTTAATTTTTGTTTTAAGAATGTCATTAATTAGAAATAAGAACCCCAATCAATGCACTGATGTTTTATTTGGTTTGTCGACCTCATTTAATGAATGTACAAATCCTATATTATGGGGAAGGGGTACAAAAAGTAAAAATGGAAGTGACACATTGAAATGCTAACTTAATATTGTAGTTAATGTAATAATGTATCCATTGTGATTGTATTTTTCCTGCTTTCAGCTTTTTCCCATGTTGGGTCACTATTTGCATTATACTGCTGTTTTAGTCCATTTAGCTGCCACTTTACACTGCAATAGGATTATTCTATTATTAATGCAAAATCCCACTCCAAAGTAAACATGTTAAAAGCGATGACATTTGAAAGCTTTCTCTTCACAGTTCAGAAATATTACAATTGATCTTGTAGGTTTGTGTAACGAAGGGTTTTTTCCCTTCTAGAATTTCCTGCTCCCTACTGTGGCCTGATTCCGAGTCTCCGAGCCCTGGTAATAGGGGCTGACCTGTTCCCAGAGCTACCAAAGGGTTCCCTCAATCTCTGCAGGATTTGGATATATGAAGATGTCGGCTGACCTGCCTGCCCCCGTGTAAAGCCGCTGTGTCCCTGATTTTGGACGCTGGTGATAGGTAAGTAAGTAACACTGTTTCGTATTATTTAGTTATAGCTCATGGAGCATAGTTTGCCGGTGATATGAATGACAAGTACTGTGTTACTGTGACGTCCTCTTAATGCTTAACGCAAGTCTAAAGAGTAACGCACGGTGTGTTCTGTTACAAAGTGTATGTTCCGTTACCTTCCGATCATAATACCAACTATCTGATTGTTTTCCTGATTTATTCCACTTCTATGATGTAATATTTTCACAGCACCACATTTCTTTGCCTTAACTTTCTATAGTGTGCCAGCGTGTCATACGGGGGCCGGCGTGTCATACGGGGGCCGGCGTGTCATACGGGGGCCGGCGTGTCATACGGGGGCCGCGTGTCATACGGGGGCCCGCGTGTCATACCGGGTACACCATGCATTTGTTCGCACAGTGGGGCCTTAACTCTGAGTGCCACGCCCCTCCTGCAAAGCGCGGTCACATGACCATTGTTGAAAGTGATTGCGTGACCACGTCGGCCTTTGACCCTGAAACTGAAGCATCCTCTTCCGTTACCCCCTATTTCAGTTCGCGTCCTGAGCTCCATGTGAACGCACGACGCGGTCTCTGCTGAAAAAAGAGCTTTCCTTGGCCGTGACGTAGCCGATGCGCCCTGGGGTGCCCGACTCCATGGCATGACTACGTCTTGGGGCGCCTAAAGGGTTAAATCACCCTCTGCTGGTTGCATTAGCGCATGTGCACTTACAGGAAGGGCAACTTTAAGTTAAGTCACAGTGTTCTGAGTTATTTTATACTTGAAGGTAATGTTATAGGGAGGTTTCACCCCCCACCTCCTCTTTCAGCTCCCATCACCCCCCACCCCCTCTTTCAGCTCCCATCACCCCCCACCCAATCTTTCAGCTCCCATCACCCCCCTACCCCCTTTTTCAGCTCCCATCACCCCCTTCCCCCCTTTTTCAGCTCCCATCACCCCCCTTCCCCCCCTTTTCAGCTCCCATCACCCCCCTTCCCCCCTTTTTCAACTCCCATCACCCCCCTTCCCCCCTCTTTCAGCTCCCATCACCCCCCTTCCCCCCTCTTTCAGGTCCCATCACCCCCCTTCCCCCTCTTTCAGCTCCCATCACCCCCCCCCCCCATGTTGCTCGGGGTGGCGGGGGGAATCAGTTCTCATTGGAGTTCAGGGGGAGAGCGGATACATTACTAATATTTTTAACCCTTATGTGACCTCCCCGTCGGTTTCCTACCTTCTATACCCGCGGGGGGGGGGGAGAAGGTGGCTATCATGTCACCGGAGTCGCAGTGGAGTGATGCTGCAGCACAGACGCAGACGCGCACAGATCATGTGTGAGATTGCACTAACCCAGCCCCTAGAAGAGGCCGCAGGTCATCCCAACCTGCCGGTGTAGGAGGCAGGAGGTCGGCTGGCGATGGGAGCACATGAGTTACAAATGTTAGTAAAGGGTCCCTCTTTCATGTCACGAATGTAGGTGTACCCCGATATTTTAGGTTATTTTAGTAATCCCATTCCCATGATTATTATGCCAAGTGGTAATCACGGAGTGTACCCCTTTCCCCACTGCATAAAATGAGGGGGTGGCACTGTTCTTGCCCCCTGCAGAGGTCAGAAGGGTGGTATTACTAGGGTAACCATTAAACTCAATAGGGGGTTGTTTCCTGGTTTGATTTTGGGAGCTACTTAAGAAAAAACTATATTTTGCTTATCACAAGGCGTGTTCGCACCGCACTAAACATGCTACTGTACGTGACGGCGGAGGCGGTTACCCCATCGTCACTCTGTGCTGATCGGACGTTTGTCATTGTGATGGTAACCCAAACATTTAAGAGGGGCCCCCCACTTTATCTGGGTGTTGTGTGGGCAGCTTTTATTTTTTGTACAGACACACACACATTATAAATGTAATATTTATATTGAGGTGTCGCAGTGAGAAGGGCTCCCAATCATGATTTTATTCCTATGAATACCGTTGAAAGATGGAGGGCAGAATCCCCGTACATCCTCGGTAATTCTGAATCTGAGCTGTCCTGTGAAAATCAACTCAAACACGTGTTCCATATACATTCTTATACAAATGTACGTCTCAGAAGAACCACAGGTTTGTTTATTCCCACACATGTCCGCTGCGATTGGTAGTATCCTCTGACACTAATCTATTGTAAGAATAAAACTGCTTGGCAAACATCATAATGCGCATCCGTCCAGGAGTAGAAGCGTCACAGAAAATGTTCATGTTCTCTGTTTATAGAAAGGGGCAATAAACATCGCCACGTTTTTATATGTCGGTACAAAGTGACCAATCCCAGGATCCCTGGAATAGTTACTTTCAGATAATACAAGTTGTCTGGGTATAGTCCTGTTCTGTTACTGTGATTGCACGAGCGGAGCGGCAAAATCTGTCTAATGCTGCTGTGGGACCCACCGCTTCTTCCGTGAAAAAACTAAATGTATTACTGCACATACTATATTTTCTACAAGTGGACATTCCACCCTCATTTTTTTGTTTAATTACACAAAAGGGCTGGGCCCCGCGGGGGTACAGAAGGAAGAGGAGGGCTGGGCCGGGGGTGCAGAAGGAAGAGGAGGGCTGGGCCGGGGGTGCAGAAGGAAGAGGAGGGCATTACAATATTGCAAATACAGATCTACAAAAGCCTTTCCGTTCTCAGTGCGGTATCATCACTGAGACGGATCTAGCCGGATCATCAACTAAGTCCTCCCGGACTCGGGCATGCCTCCAATCGACCCGATGGACGCTCGATGAGTGACCCTTGGGCTTTCTTTGAAATTTTGTTTTTTCTGGTGTGTACTATGGCTGATGCAGACGGAATTTGGAAAGTTCGCGCTGCAAGTCTCAAACCAGACTCCTTAATGTTGCTGGCTAATTATGCCGGTGAGGTCTCGTGACCAAATATGCGCACGGGACCAGCAGCGGTTAAAATGCGACCTTCCGTATTCTGTATGATTTGCTAAGGTACACGGGAACCCCCGCTAACAATATTATTGCAATCATTCCACTGGCTCTGTACATAACAACGATCTCTGGGGGAAAAGGGGTTCCCAGAAAGCTATTTTTGTGGGGAAAGACAAAATACCCATACTGTATCTTTACTTCACTGGTGTGTACTGTCAGAAAATATATACTAGTGGGGGCCTTCGTTATGCTATTGGGGTGTTGTGTCTGGCCAAAGAAGGCAACGTCTGAAGTTTGTGTAACTTTAAAATGAGAGCACTATTTTCAACACGTTCGTGGGCAATTTTTATTTTGTGTAAACGGAACTTGTCTAAATTCCTTGACACATGTATTGTAAGGAGACATACATGGGGGCTCAATTCCAGTCCTCAAGCCCCTCCCCCCCAAACATGTCAGGTTTTCAGGATATCCCTGCTTCAGCACAGGTGGCTCAATGAGTCCCTGCTTCAGCACGTGGTGCAGTCTTCGACTGAGCCTCTGATTGAGCCACCTGTGCTGAAGCTGGGATATACTGAACCTGAACTGTGGACGAATGAATAATGAATGCCATACTTATCTTTGCGTGCAGGTACTTAGGGGCCTATGCAGAGAGCAGCGCTATTTCAAAATTCGCCATTTTTTGGAGAAAATGGCGCAGAAAACAGCAGAAAATGGCGAGTTCCGAAAAACGCGCCTATTTTTCTTTTCTATTTGTAAAACTCGCCTCGCGGCTGGCGAGAACCTCAATCTCGCCAGTTTTAAAAATACAAATAATAAATAAAACGGCATCTAGCGGCTGTTCGCGCCAATAAAATGGCGCGATTGTCTCCTTTTTGCCTCGCCAGAAAAAATTGGCAAGAAGCTGCCGCTCGCGGCCATTGCAATGGGAAAAAAAAGGCGCGAATTTGTTTTTACACGTTTCTGAAGCGCGCATCTCGCCAATTTAAACTCGCCACACGCATCCATGTTAAACATAGCAGAATTCGCACTTTTCTGCATATGGAGAATAAAACTCTCCAAAAAAGCTACTTTTTACTAAATTCGCCATTTTTAAAATTCGCTGCTCTCTGCATAGGCCCCTTAGTTCGGTATTGTCAGTATGACTTGATTTCCTACCTTACTCACTAAGCACATTGGGTACTTTTCCAATAGAGGTGCAGAAAAAGGGAATATTTTAATATTCAAATCCCATTATTACAGACAGGTAAGATCTAATAATGCAAGCTACTCGCTCACCTATATCAACTGGTTTTAAAAGGCAGTTCAGCATTGCGGATCAAACATTATTTAAAAAAAAAAACTTGTTGTACTTGGCTTCCTTTTTTAATGAGTATTTAACCACCCCTAAAGTAACTGCTTTACTTATTATTATTTTTTCCCACAAGATAGAAATATGTATCGCTTTTTATCGGGAACCCTGGATTCAAGTATATCACTACTTCTGTTTCTCTGTTTCACTATTGATGGCACAATTATTACTTTGCAAACAAAGGGACATCGCTCGGCTAATATATTTTTTGATGACTGGCAAACGGTGCTCTTGCCAAAAGATGTTTGTTAAAGATTTAAAAACTCTACAAAGCATTTGTTTATAATGGAGACATTTTCAAAGGAAAAACAATTACATGTAAAATATTTTTCCTGGTAGTCCATATGGCAGTGGTCGCCAATGGGTTAAGTTCCACCCTATAGCTGACATACAGGACAGACAAAGTTCCGGCTGGGGGAGGCCATATAAATAGCCCCATCTTTCTCTTTTTCTCTCCTAAGTTAGCTGATGCAGTTGTTTATATTAAAATTAAAGTGTGGCTTTCCTGACTGCCTCGTGTGACGCCCGCACGTCCCACACTCCAAGGAGTTGCCGGTCTGTGGAGCCGACCAGACGGCTATGCTGGTAAGACCGTGGAGGTAAGCCGCTAGAAACACACTGAAGCGCCTTCACACATGGCCCTCCCGTCGGCTTGGAGGGGCGCCAACATGTGGTGGGGGGGGGGGAGGGAGGCAATGCTGCGGAATTCGTCACGCGTAGAAGACGTGCAGGACTTTAAGGAAGGCATACTCTGCCGGTGAACACCGCTGCCCTACTGCAATGCTACAATAAGCATTGACAAACCTTCAAAGGAGACGGCACAAGTCGTCGGTTAGTGACTACTCCGCAGAGGAATCGTCTGCATTTCATTTGGATCTCATTGAGCCTCATTAAAGTGGTGAGTGAAATTCTGTACTCAGAGAATGAGCGATAGTGGATGCCGCGATATCTAGGTTCACGAGACGAATGACGCAGCCTCTTTTCGGGATGCTATCGGCAAGCGCAGGGAAGGGGCTTTAAGAAAATCTTTACTGCTGCAGGAGCAGTGTGTAGGCCGGTGGTGGCCATAACGTGAGTCTCTGGAGCACTCAAACTGTTGATTGAAAACAGAGAAGAGGCTTTAGTCTAGAGAAAGGAGTCAAAATCCCAAATCATCAAGACCGCACACTGAGCTGAAGCTGGCGGCGTCTTTGGCTTCAGTAAAACTGGCAGCAAAGTCTATGGCCTTGTCGGTAGCAGCTAGGAGGGCATTCTGGCTACGATCTTGGCAAGCGGATTCCACATCTAAAAACAATCTATGCGTAATTCCCTTCGAAGGTCATCACCTTTTTAAGAAATAATTTGACACTAATAGAGAGAGAGCTTCAGGAGGAAAGAGTATTTTTCTACCGCAGGAAAGGCTGAGATTTGGAAATTCTGCGATGAGCGAAAGAACCAACGTCCGGAATATGAGACCATATAGACCCAGAAGGGGGTATTCAAGGGCACCCACCTGGCGTGTTGGTCAGAGCTCTCCCTTTCATAGTCAAAGAAGAGATGGCCCCTTGTATAGAGTGACTGGAAGGTTTGCATGAACTGAAATGGGAGCAGGCGACACGTGTCAGAGGAAGGCTCCATCCGTTTCGGGAGTTCTGGGCTCAAACCATTTCAGATACTTAGGTGCAAAGTATAGTTCTCAAAGTTCAGGGAGATACCAGGAGACAAAAATTCAAGACATCTTAACTGCCAAAAAACAGGCCACTCGTGTTAAAAACAAGTGTCAAATAACGAATGGGCAATCCAGCCAGTGCCATGATCAGAGAGATTCCAGGGAATCTACTCTGTGTTATTCCTGGTACAAAAAAAGGTGAATGTAACATTCAGAACCATTCTGGAACTAAGAGGAGTTAACACCGTTTCAGGAGAGTCCATCCATGGCAATGCACACCAATAACCACCCTAGCATTTGTTTGTACGATAATTAACAGGTCTACATTATGTATTTCAGCTTTTGTATCATAAGGATACCTGGGGAGGAAAGGTGGTGTTATTTAGGGCCTCCTACAGGTGGAACTTTTCTGTCTCTTATCTCCGCTTTAGTGTGGAGCTTAACCCATTGGTGTGCACTGCCATGGATGGACTCTCCAGGAAAAATAAAACTACAGAAAGATCTAAAAAAAAAAATGTACCCAATATTTAGCAAACTGTTGAATAAGGTCATCAGAATAATTAAGAGCTCTGTATAGAGCAATGCATGCAAAAGTCAACTTTTCAGATACTCATTACTACTCCCCAATGCATACACAAAGTACATTTGTGAAACTGTAGAGTTCAGACTAGAAAAGTACAAAAACATGCAACATATGAATGTCCTTTTTGTCACTGCGTGACAAGTGGCGCGTTGTCCACATGCTGACATTTGTTGATTATTGTATCAAGGGATTAAATGAACGTCTTGAAAGATTGTTCCTTCTGATCAAAAGGGAAACTTTGTGACGTGTGGGAACAGGTGCAAATAGAGGAGCAAACAGAGCTGAAGGAACCTTCTACGGCTGTAAATATTGGAGCTGCTCCCTTGTGTAAGTATTTTGATTGGAATTCTACATTCCTATTTACTATAGGCTTCTCCTATACCTCCCTCTCCAAGACGGTGCTTATGGAATACATGCATATGGAGGAGTGGTTTCAGGAGCAGATAATCTGAAGGGTTTCACCATGCATACCCTACGCCAGCTTGGTTGTCCCAATATTTGCTATTGTAATGGATCAACTAAAACTGCCTTTACTTTATACAGTAAATTAAACCTCTACTTTACGAAAGAGTAATCCATTGTAGTAGTAACAATTTCCATAGCTGGCTGTACAGTTCAGCTTCATTAACATTATTCTGTAAAGGGTATTGATTATCTCTTATAATGAAGGGTTAACAAACAAGTTTTTTTTTTTTAACTCTATAGTGGTACTTTTTTCTTTAATTTCTTCATATTTGCACATTATCAGTTTAATATACAGTAGCATGGCATCAAACGGCCATCTACCAAGGGCAGGTCAGTTGTGTTCATTTGCAGACTGAGGACTTCCAGTTATGTACTGCCAAAGAAGGTGCCCGGGTCAGACTGATGTGTGTTGGGTGATACCTGAAAGCAGCAATCCCGCCTAAAATACATTTTATACAGGTATTATTTAGGGCGATCACAAGTTCCCGAGATACTGGTGTTGTTATCGGCATTCTCTCAAGGCATTTCAATGACCATGCAATAGAACAACAGGCTTCATATTGGTCCCCGTACCTGAAACTAATGTGGTTCAGCTCCAGTAGACCCCTGGTTCCAATGCTTTAAAGCAGCGGTGCGCAAACTGTGGGGCGCGCCCCCCTGCCGACGGCACTTAAATTAAGTGCCGGGGGAGCTGCAGGGCTTCTGTAAACCTAACTTACCGTGGCTCCGGCGGCTTCCTCCCTGCGGCGCCATGGCAACGCGGCGTCAAAATGACGCTGCGAGGTCATGTGACGTCACGTTGCTATGGCAACGTGACGCCATTACGCCGGAGCGCGGGTAAGTTGGTGTTGGGGGGGCGCGGGAGTGAGGGGACAGCCGTCAGGGGGGCGCAGGGAAAAAAGTTTGCGCCCCCCTGCTTTAAAGTGTAAGTTTATTAACTGAAAGCTGCAATTTACGAGAAATGGAAAATGTTTGTTTTGTCAGGTCAGAATAATCTGGGGCAAGGCAAAACTGTTAATTGTCCTGACATAACGGGTAGGCATTTTAAAATCATTATTTCATACTTTGCAGTGGGATTAGATTTGTTAAATGGTTTACCATTTAATAACTTTTTCATATTGCGCTTTTCTCCCAATGGGACTCAGAACGCGTCACAAATACAGTACAGCGCGCAGTACGCAGCACGTAGGAATGTTACAGACAGTCCCTGACCCGTGGAGCTTACAATCTATGATTTTGGTGCCTGGGGCACAGGGAGATAAAGTGACTTGCCCAAGCTCACAAGGAGCCAACACCGGGAATTGAACCAGTTTCCCCTAATTCACACTCATTGTCGTTATCAGAGTTGGTGTCTTTACTCCTTCAAACTGTATAAAGGCCTAAATAATTCTTACAAATCTCGCTCGATTGAAAAATGCCGTAACATTTAGACATTTACACAAATCAGCCCTTTAGTAGACTTAAAAAAGTGACAACAAAATATACATATTTAAAAAAAAATTTTTTAAGACCTTTCATGATTATTTCCTTGCTTTAGCATAATGCTCGCCGCTACTTTTACGGTAATTGCCCTTTGTCTGTTAGACATAAGTGATGAGATGATTAGTCCATTGGGAATACCTAAATATTTAGTGTTTGCTAAATGTTCCTGGGACTGCATCTTTCACATGTATCCATTGTAAACCCCTTTCAGAATAATGCGGGGGTTAGACCGTGGCGCTGCTTACCCAGGACTTACAGATACGTGGCACAGCTGATGGCTTTATACAGCGGGAGGCTGTGAGGCGGTGCCCTGTACTTACTGGGCATGTGTATCGGAATTAATGTTTCATTCTGCAGAACTCCTGGGTTTCTATGGAGGGCGGCAGGCTCGGGGAAAATGTGAGGAAGTATTACTTCACCGAAAGGGTAGTGGATCCGTGGAATAGCCTCCCAACAGGGGATTACCGGCTAATACAGCAAGGGAATAAAAAATGCTTGAAATGTACATAATTGTCACGGTAGACCAGTTCTTTTAACACCATTTATATTTAAGGGATCAGTCACAGGACAAAACAAGGTAGTGAAATAAAATGAGATTTATTTTGGATAAGACCTCGGAAACACACAAGAATACAAAATTATGCACAAGGGGGTCTGGGGAATGAGATCTACCTTTCCTAGGTGCAGGGACCCACTTGAAATGGGTTTCCCCTGTTTGCTTGTCTGCTTCAGGATACCAGAGTGCTGAACACAGCAGACACTCTGACATGTACCTCCAGCTGGTCACAGTCCAACTCCACACTCCTTCTCAGATGGTCTCTCCCCCTGCTAGTCTCCTGCTCTGACCGTTCTGTTCTGACTGACAGATTAAATCTGTCAGTGGTGATATTGGATACCGAGGCTTGAGCCTCATTACTCCAAGTTCTCTTGTTGAGTGTATTGTCGCACTTTTTAGGAAGCTTCTTGATCTGTGTTACTTGCCACAGTTGAGTTGGTTTCACAGGTTCAGCGCTGTGATGGGTCGTGGGTAGCGGTCAAATGGGTTTGCAGAGATCGCAGCAAGCTTCTTGATCAGCGGGTTTGAGTTCTGGTCCAGTTCCTTGTAGAATTTCTTGTTGAGCTTCTTTAGATGTTCATCTAACATCTCGTAGTCTCCTGCTCTGATCAGCAGTGTTCCTTATATACCCCTTGGTGGCTATCCTTTAATATTGAGCAAGGGTAGCCAGCTAAGAGAAACAGTGCCTGGGGCTCAGACCTGGTAACTGATACTATTAACTAGTGCCCTACCTTTGTTCTGATCATATCTTGTCTATGGAATAGTTCAGCTAAAGGGATTACAGAATCTCCCTCCATAGAAATGATAGGAACTGGCACATAACATCAGTTACATTTGCAGAGCTGACATGTTAATTCCATCACCACACAATACCAGGTACTGTATCTAATCTGGGAGGAATTGCTAATGCAGGCATAAATACAGACATACAGTAATTATGTAAAAGACAGGACTTAGAATCACACACAGGTAGCCCAAATCACATCATCATAAGACAATGCCGGCTTTCTAACTGGGGGAAGGATTGTCACAAGGAATAAAGAATACATGCTTTGAAATACACTTTTACAGACATGGGTTAAATTTACATATTCCCTGTTTTTTGTTGGGGGGGGGGGGGGTAAATAGCTGTGGTTTCTCTTTATTAGGTCCCCCAGCTACCCCTACCGTCACAATATTGCTATCCTAAATATGAAAGGGGCTCAAATAGGGTCACTTAGATTGTAAGCTCTTCGGGGCAGAGACCCTTTTCCTACTTTGTCTGAAGTGCTTATTCCCATTGTGTTATAATATTATATCACATGTTTTTGTAAAGCGCTATGTACCTGGATGGCACTATATAAATAAATAAAGACACGTGTACGCACGCACACACACACACACACACACACACACACACATACACCGCGTGGGTTTAATTGGATCCCTTCCTTAATGCATCATTTTTTTCCTACCAAAACGTATTGAAATGGACCTTTCGGCACTTAAAAAAAATGAATAATGCCAGGCTGATATTTTGTGTACAAACATGAGAAATGCTTATCGCTCTCCATAATTACTTCTAATAACATAAAAACCCATGGTGCATAGGGAATAAATATACATTAGCACAGAAAACTAGTCAGGATAAGAATCCTAGCTAGAAAAAGAAACTCACAATTGCACTCTATGGGGACAACATTAGGTGGGACAAAATATAAACCCAAGCTAGTAGCCTAAAGTGCCAAAAGACTGATATTTTGTGTGACACGATCTGTGCGATTTGAGCCACTTCGAAAGCTGATGAAGAAAACCTTTTCTATGTTTTAGGGATTCTGCTGGTGCAAGCCATGCGAGTTTCTGATTTTCAACAATTATTCTTCATTCTCCGAATGAAACTCCAGTGTTTGAATGTATCTGCAGTTTCCACTGCCTACAACCCAGCGACTGACTTCTCGGCCCCCGGGCTGTGCGGTCGGTGCTCCTACCATGAAGTCATTTTTGCCCACTCTCTTCCAGATTTCAGCATGTACAGTACACCGGACGGCTCAATTTAGAAGAACGCTGAGCCCGTCAAAACCTTATAAACACACTTTTGATGTAACAAGGTAAATTTGCAGGTGAGTAAACGTGTCAACAAATCAAACATTCCAGTAGATAAGTATTTAATAAAAATAGCATATAAATGCATCGTTTCGCATGATTCTAAATCTCTGAGCAAACTAATAGATATTATATTCTTCTTGCTTTCTGTTGATGATGTGCCAGTTCTGAATCTATTACAAAGTTGTGGAGTCACTGAGTCAAAGATAAAATACAAATAATCTTCATCAGGTGACCTACAAGTTTTAAGTAATGTTAAGATCTTATATTTGTTCATTACACTCTTAAATATCACACACCTCCATCAGCTCAGAGGGCAATAATGATAGTTACTTAGCAATATTATGTACTCTGTGTACTTCGTGCAACAAAGTGCTTTACATACAGGTGCCCATGGAGTCTACAACTTGTTTTATGCCTGAGGCCCAGGTGATAATGTGACCTGTCCATAACCAAATTGCCCAACATGCCTATCAGACAGAAATCTACCTTATCTCTGTTTTAATTCTAGTTTAAATGGGAAGGCATTGTGAATAAGTAATGCGACATCTGTTTTTTTTGTTTTTTTGGTGGAAGACGAAGACTTGTGGAGATATATAAGAAACGATGTCCTACTAAAACGAGTTTGCTGTAGTTATCAAAAGCTGGTCGGTGCTTCTTAGGACTATTAAAGCTTTTGACATTATGAGGGATTTCCTTTAATGGAAGACATGAGAACGGAACTAGCTTAAGAAATAAAATGTTTGTAACGTGCCTACGAGAGACCGCGTTGGGATAGCGGAGACAGAAGGGGGAAGGGAAAAAAGAAAACACAAAAAGAACGATTCCTGCGCTCCTACCAATTAGGTAAATATAGAAAGAGCAAGAACCCACTGAAAGCACTCAATGGGTTCTTGCTCTTTCTATATTTACCTACTACGTTACCCATTAGCACCTTATCCCACACACACTTACCTTATTCAGCTGTAGCGGGGTACTTCACTAACGGTCTCCTACCAATTAGGCTAAGATAAAATAATATTCTCATGAAAAAGGGTATTTGGTTAAACCCTTTGGCCAAAGCATTTGTAAGCCTGCATGCCACGTCAAGGCAACCCGTTTAATGCAGGTACCTACACTATACTGTATATATATGTAATAATTGTCCCATGGACTAGTGAAAAAAGTGTTAAAGCCCTGAAGGGGTTTTTATCTGCAGCAAACTTCTTTAGAGAGGAGCGCGGTATTATGTACAGTTTCTCACTAATATTGGGCAATCCTTTTCCTTGCTGCATACTCCCATAGGGCATTTTAAATTTAGTATCTCTGAAACGTCATAGGGGTAGGTTTAAATGCTCATCTGCTTTACATAGCAGTTACTGAGCCCCTACCAATTTTCCAATTAGTGCAGGTATATTACACCCCAGTGTCAGTCTGGACATCACCTCCATTGAATGGTGGGTGAATGTGTAAGGCTTACAGAGAGATGTATATGTGTAAGTTGTATTATATTCACACCAGGGAATTTGTGCACCCTGATTACCTTTATAGCAAAGGTAAGTATGATACTGGCTTTAGCCAGATTTTAATTGCACTACTCACATAAGCTCATGCTTTATTTAACCCCTTCAGGGCTTTAACACTTTTTTCACTAGTCCATGGGACAATTATTACATATATATACAGTATAGTGTAGGTGCCTGCATTAAACGGGTTGCCTTGACGTGGCATGCAGGCTTACAAATGCTTTGGCCAAAGGGTTTAACCAAATACCCTTTTTCATGAGAATATTATTTTATCTTAGCCTAATTGGTAGGAGCGCAGGAATCGTTCTTTTTGTTTTTCTATATGTAAGGCCTATCTTTTTACCTGCAGCAAACTTCTATAGGGAGGAGCGCGGTATTATGTACAGTTTCTCAAAAAAGAAAACACGGCATATACAGATAATACTAAATATATTCCACAGATAAACACAAAAGAACGCAGGAGAATATCGCTACCTGGGCCTAGAGGCACCGGGACCTTCACCAAAAACATTTGCGGTGCCTATAAACTTGCCCTTACGGGGAAACTTAGAGTCTAGATGCCTGCATCGTCAACCGTAATGAAACTTTATTAACATTAGCTGAATGCTTTGTTATAGCCGCAACTTACCCAACTTATAACATACAGGCATACCCCGCATTAACGTACGCAATGGGACCGGAGCATGTATGTAAAGTGAAAATGTACTTGAAGTGAAGCACTACCTTTTCCCCCACTTATCGATGCATGTACTGTACTGCAATCGTCATATACGTGCATAACTGATGTAAATAACGCATGTGAAACAGGCTCTATAGTCTCCCCGCTTGCGCACAGCTTTGGTACAGGTAGGGAACCGGTATTGCTGTTCAGGACGTGCTGACAGGCACATGCGCGAGCTGCCGTTTGCCTATTGAGTGATATGTACTTACTCGCGAGTGTACTTAAAGTGAGTGTCCTTAAACCGGGGTATGCCTGTATTGCATATAACGCATAAACCCCAACTGCTATATTTGAGGGGGGAGAGTGGGGAGAGAGCATTAGCTCTGCAGGGGCCGAGTGCAGACCTGCCGTTGTGGCCCTGGGCATGGACTCGGGCCCCTGGAAGGCTATAAATGGGGCCTAGGCCAGCAGGCCCTGGTCACCATCTCCGGTGCTAAACTAGGCCTCAACTATTGGTCCCCTCCAAAAACTCCCTCACCAACCTCAATGAAATGCTCAGGGAGACCGTTATTTAAATGACCTGAGAAGTGAGTACGACCCGGGCCAGTCCCGTAGCACAGAGAAGAGATTAAAGTTCAGGCGGCATGCCAGACGTAATCGCAGAGTCTAAGATCTAGAGCCGTGGGGGGGTCACGAGTGTTTCTAGAGTATGTTTCTGCATCACTGTTCCTGTGAAGATTAACTCCTTAGGGTAGGTGATCACCCATCTGGTGGATATCCGGTCTGGGAACCAGCCCTAGAACCAAGTAGTGGCTGCCTCTGCTTCTGCAGCTTGTGGCGTGTGCTAACTTCCTTTCTTGTGCTCCGACTCACATCAGGAACTTTAAGGCGTCTAGTAGGTCCTTTTTAGAGATTTGCGCCCCCTCCTTTTGGACGATCAGCTGAAAGGGGTGACCCCATCTACACGGCCTTTCTGACTGCTTTTAAATCTCTTTGTTGTTGGAGGGAGATTGGTGAGATATCTGCAAAGTTGAGCCATCGATCTCAATTATGGAACCATTTCTGGCCTTTTTGGTATAGTAGTAATGCATATGTAGTATAATGTCCCATGTCGTGTTGGCATTACGGGTCTGCCGACACAGCACCCTGTGCATCCTATCCAGGAGGAGCTAGGGCTCTGGAATTTCCAGGCATAACATTTAGAAGAAATGTTTCAGGTATTCTGGCAGTTCCGTACGCGAATGCGTATGTTGTCCTGATCTTCTTGGCATTTCTCAATCTCGCCCACTCTCATGTTCAAACGGTTCAGCTCTTCGGCAGTGTTCTCTTGAGTGGTGACCACATCCAACATTTGATTTTCGAGGTCGTTGGTGCGTTCTTGCAGCTGAGCCAGGTCCCTTCTTATGTCCTTCACAGCCCTTTGGACCTCCGCTTGGAAGGCATTTTTTAGCTTTGTATATGAGCAATGTCACCTTTTGTACTTGGAGTTGGGCCGATTCCACACTGCCATGAAGGGAACCGCCATCTTGGGCGCCCTTCTCCGAAGCAGGCTTTCTCCTGAAATAGTCAGGTAAATCGCCCCTGTGTTTTTGCGCTGTACTCAGGGGCATATTTATGTTCCAGAGGCAATAGCTAATGTAGCTGGGCTTATTTTTTAATAGTTAGGCAGTCATGTAATTTACATCGACAGAGTCTCTTCCTGGAGACGAAGTGTAACGTTGACACCAAGTTTTATCAACACATTTATATTTCTGGGTACTTGATTGAACAGAACAAGTTGCAAAATAAATTGTGATTTATTTCCTTAATAGACAAACACACGACATCTGCAGAATAGAATGAAAACAACACTCACTGGGATAAGGGAACAAAATAAATTGTCCTTGGAACTAAAGAAATTGTCCTTTGCTTGCAAGCGCCAGAAATGCAACCTTAGTTTTAAAAGTCCTGTGGTTATGTTGTTATTAACCCCTTCACTCCTGGACTGGTTGCTGCTGGGCTGGAACAAAGTCTTGCATCTTTACATCATGGATTGAAATTCAGGAATCACACTGGGGATACCTGGGGAGCCACAGTTATAGACTGGCCAAAGCTATCTTTAACATGTGGATCCAATCCCCCTTGTGGGAACAAAACAACCCACGAATAGCCAAGTTACCCACAGTTCATAAGACCGGTCAAAAGGGCTGTCCGGTGGGCAGGGCGCATGGGTCAGGTTGACGCCCATGCCACTTAGCATACCTGTGCTACACCCATAACTTGGTGCCGCTCCGTCTGATTTTTGACCAATAAATGTCAATAGACTGGCATCTGTGATACCTCAGAATGCCGGCCGTGTATAACTTATGGGTAACTGGGTCTTTTCATAACTGACACCCTTTTAGACAGGGAGACTCTAAATCTGTGAGACCCCTTTTGAGGCTCCGTCATAAAAATACCTACAGCTCATTGAGACCCCTTTGAAGCTTCGTCATAAAAATACCTACAGCTCATTGAAATGCCGGTTTCTATACTGCTATCATGTGTCGGTTAGAGGATATGGCGAGCAATGCATTTTGTCTTTTCACATGGCAGCCAGGGAATGGCTTGTAAATGGGCAACAAAAACATCTGGGACAGGGCAAACACAGTAATGCATAGCAAATCGGGTATTAACCCCTTCCTCCCCGTCACACGGTGCAAGTCTGACATGCGACCAGCCCAACAGACTCCAGGCCACGCCTCCTTTTAAATAATTTTAATGTATTTAAGACTTTAGTAATATAATTTTAAGACGGAAATTGCTAAATATATATTTTAATGCTTTAGTCTATGTATCCTTTAATGATCGTACTGTTTTATATGGCCAAAGGGTTTAACTAAATGACCTTTACCCATGAGCAGATAATCACTGAAGTATTGCACTATATGTTGTGTCGCTTTTTATGATGCGCTGGGCTTTCTGTTTTTGTTTGTATATCTTGCCACGCTCAGTAGCACTGCTTTTTGACATATATATATATGCTGTATGTATGATGTGAGGGTAGGTTTTGGGGTTCTGGAGCTTGCTGGGTTATGCAGCTGTTGTTGCTTGGAGGTGTGACCCTCCTCCCCAGGGTTTGAAGCTCGCCCCGCCCCACTTTCCAATTAGCAGATTTTATCATGTTCCTGTGTATCACAGAACCAGTACGGTCTGTCACCCTCCAGCAGAAAAGAGGGGTACATGAGAATTGTGCCAGGTAGTGTTAGGACCTGCAGATTGGTCACGCCGTGAAGTGGCTGCTGGCTTATAACCTTTTGGCCAAAGGGTTTTACTAAATGCCCCTTACTCGTGAGCAGATAAGGACTGAAGTATTGTACTATATGTTGTGTCGTTGTGTCATTTTGTATGTTGCGCTGGCTTTGCTGTTTTTGTTTTACGGTTTATATGGTTCATTTCGGCTATCCACCACTCAGGCTATGTAGAGGTTATTGTTCCAAGATGTACTTGTCAAATTTGCCATATAGCTATCATTGTAAAGTTTATTGTGTTAGTCTTTGAAAGACAGCATCAAACGTAAATGTATAGGAATCCACACTTTATACACCTGTGTTTTTAAAAATGAAATATTCTTTTGTTGGTGAAAATAGACATTATTTACATAGATATGCAGAAGCAGGGGAAATTGGTTTTCTCATCCAACTAGCGATACACTGTCTTATCCACAATACAAGGAGATAATTCTCCACTAAGATGCTTATAAGTGGTATTATACAAATTATTCTAAAAGCCCAAACAAAGTATGGTCTCCCTAAGGGATTTGTATTTAGTTCTGACGAATGTTTTTTTTTTTTAAGAGCTCTGAAATGAAATAAGAAAAACCACTGCAATTGTCTGCTGTAAGAGAAGATTTGTATACATTAGCCTCATTTAATTGTTAAATTAAATGACTATTTTTTCTCTTGCAGGAGACAATTTTGCCATCTGAATATTTCAGGATTCTGCGCTTCGTGTCTGTGCAAATCGCCATTACAACTACACAGGTTTGTGAAGTTTGCTGCAAATTTCCTGAAGGTTAGAGTGCCGGCAGTTACGTACGAAACGTTAGAGATGTGTATATAATCACTACTACAATTACAATAGACTTCTCGGTTTTCAGAATATTTCTGTGCTCGGGGAATAGTATAATGTCAGATACATTTCTAAACTACTTCTTTTAATGTTGTGATTTAATAGGTGTGTTTCGCGGGACCTACTGGAGTAGACGGCTTTCTTAGGCAAGAGGGAGTTATGGCAGAAAGCAGTAGCAGCGGTACGAGCGGGTGCTCGTCAGTCGGAGGAGTTACAAACCCGGCATCACTCCCACCTGGCGATTCCCAGCTAATTGCCTTGATTGTAGAGCAGCTTAAAAGCCGGGGCCTGTTTGATGGATTTCGGAGAGATTGCTTAGCTGATGTAGACACCAAGCCAGCTTACCAAAATCTCCGTCAGAAAGTGGACAACTTTGTGTCAACTCACCTAGATAAGCAGGAGTGGAACGCTGGCATGAACAAAAACCAACTGAGGAATGGGCTGAGACAAAGTGTCATTCAATCAGGAATGCTTGAAGCTGGGGTCGACAGAATTATTTCTCAGGTGGTAGACCCAAAACTAAACCATATATTCCGACCCCAGATAGAAAAGTCTATCCATGAGTATCTGGCTGCTCAGACAAAAGAGGTGGACTTGCCATCTCCCCCACCACCACTTCCTCCTCCAGAAGCAGAAGAGCAGGACCCTCCAGAGCCAACTCAAGATGCCTCCTAAGAGAATATTCCATGAGCAAAAGGGTTGATATGTACAAAACTACATCTGCAATGCTGATAAGCTACATATAAGTGTTTGTGTGCTCATTAGCTTACATATAATGAAAGGTAAACCGAATAACTGGAAAAAGATGAATACATAATTAGAATATTGCTGAGGGTTCATCTTTGGTAGTGTAAGAGATTCTCTACACGGATATGTGAATTTAGGGGTTTTATTTTATTATTTTTTGTGTGTGTGGTAATTCTGAATGTTTACTTTTTTAATGGGGTGGGTAAGATGGCAAATTGATTTACTGTAGTTGTGATTGCCTACTAAGCTGTAAAAGTTGGATCATTTGTAGGTGCAAAAATAGGTTGGGTTTTTTTTCATGTCTTGGCTTCAAAATTGTATGAAAATCAAAAGACATTTGCAAAACTTTTGGGTGTGATTGAGACCAGTTGTAGGATGCGATTTGGGTATTTGACGAAATGTTAGTGATATCAGTACACCAATAAACTGCCCAAAATATCAACTGAATATGGGCCATTTGGGCCACAGGGGTGGCCAATTCCAGTCCCCAAGGGTCACCAACTGGTCAGGTTTTTAGGATATCCCTGATTCAGCACAGGTGGCTCAATCCGTGCCTGCCGAAGACTGCTGCACTTGTGCTGAAGCAGGGATATCCTGATAACCTGGCCTGTTAGTGACCCTTGAGGACTGAAGTATACCCCGGGTGTAAGCGTTACCATTGCTTATCAAATTTTGCTGAGTTTGTTTTTGTAAAATTTTAAATAAACTTTTTTTGGTTGTAAAAATGCCCATTGTTTGTCGTAATATGTAAATAAATATTTTTGTGGGAATAAGAGGCATTTGTGTAAAATATATTATGTTTTCATTTTATTATTTTTCAAACAATGCATCATTATTCTACTCGTGGCTTAAAAAATGCTACATTTTGGATATTTTTTTTGATATTAAACAAATTCCATACTTCAAACCGCAGGATATCGAACACATTTCAAAGCATGCGATTCTTATCTTAGTAAATGCAGAACATGTAATATGGTACAATGTAAATCTACTGTATCAAATTATTTTAAAACAAACCTTATTAATTCATCAGTTTTTCATATAGTTCTTCTATAGTTGAGGGTGCCTCGTAGGAATAAGTGAACTAATAGTAGTGGCATGCTTAATAGGTAAAATGTAGTTACAAATCTATTTTATAAAATAATACATTTTAACAAATCTGTTAATCTCTTGTTAGTAATGTAATTATGGTCCCATCATTTGATAGATATCGATATGCAGCAGGTATGAATTTAGCGAACCAAAGAAAAATAATTACTAAGTACTATATCATTATTTAAAGTTAATCGATGCCAATTACACTAATCACTTGTTTATAGTTTCTCTTGCCAGAAATCTGATATTGGGGTTATCTTCATGAAAAATACTGCTACATGTTTTACTTAATTGAGACCATTCGGATTCATACAGCCAGAAGGATAATAATGAAATTGTGGGTACCTCTATCAAAAAGATCACTTGTGAACACATTCACATCACAAGTGATCTTTTTGTTTGCTCTATGGTGGAGGTTTCTTGTCGCCTTTTTCACCCACCATAACTTAGTGTGTGTGTGTGTGTGTGTGTGTGTGTGTGTGTGTGTGTGTGTGTGTGTGTGTGTGTGTGTGTGTCTGTGTGTGTGTCTGTGTGTGTGTGTGTGTGTATTCTGCGTGTGTATTCTGCTAACTGGATGTTTTATTATCTTTTTGTGGTTTCCAAACAAATTGTAATTTTGATCTGAAGTTGTTTTTTTTGCTGAAGGGGGTTCTATGTTGGTGTATTATATGGAGTGAGATTTTGTATGGTGGTATATTCTGTTTAGTGTAAATACAAGGGGTGTCTTGTATATGAATTTTTTTTTATATGTAATAGAGTACGGAAGGAACAGGACATTTACCAATCTGGCCTATGCCATAAGACAGGGGAGCGCAAACTTTTTGAGTTGTGCCCGCTCCCTCTCCGTATCGCGCCCCGCTTACCTTTGGCGGCGTCAAATGATGCCGCGGGGTGACGTCGCTTGACCCCGTTACCATAGAGCAGTGCGTGTGACATCACCCCGCATGACACCACGTAGCCATGGCGATGGGTCACAGCGTCCGAATCAAGGTAAGTTTGTTGCAGAGGCCTCACGCGATCCCCCGGCATTTAATGTTAATGCCTCGGGGAACAGCGCGGGCTTCTGCAAGCGCCCGCGCCCCCCAGAAAAATTCCAGCACGTGCCTCACTTTGCACATTGCTGTCATGAGACACCTTAACGGTCCGGTTCTGATGTGAGGGCTCAGACAATGTTACATTCTTTGCATCCTTTCATAGTTGGGATAACTTTGGGTTATGCCGCTCACGTTGGAAGTCCCCTACTATCGCTGCCTTTACCACCTCCGGTGGGAGTTTGGTTCTGATGGAGACTTGCAACCTTTGGGGGTCACTCTCTAAACCCAGGGGTCTCAAACTCTGTCCTTGAGCCACCCACCAACCGGTCAGTTTTTATGGATATCCCTGCTTCAGCGCAGGTGCTGAAGCAGGGATATCCTGAAAAGCTGACCTGTTGGTGGCCCTTGAGGACTGATTTTGAGACCCCTGCTCTAAACACTAGCGGGTGTAATACACACGGTAAGCACATACACACGGTAAGCACATGTACACGCAGTAAATTTTCTGCTGTTTATGTCCCGATCACTTTTGCAATGCTCACTAGTGCAATCTAAGGCCGCGGGCATGGTCAGCGCTTGGGGGCTGACCCGTGCCGAGTCACGCTCGGCAGTGAGACCCTTCAGCCGCATTGAGAGCGGCTTTAGCACGGGCTCGCGCACGCTTCCGCAGGCATGCGGAAGCGTAGCCGACATGTCAGTTTAAAGTTTCGGCGCTCACGGGAGCGCAGGGCCAGTCACATGAGCGATTTGCCCAATGAGGGCGAACCAGCTACGTGACGTCACTGGCCCGCCACCCCGACACGTCCACGGACGGCGCGCGAACTAAGGCCAGGGAAAGCACCCGCTTTCCCTCAGCCTCAGCGCGGCTAAAGTCACTATGGACTCAGCCTTAGTTGTACAATAAGCAAGATGAGCACAATAGTCAGTTTAGTGCAAGATCAGTGCTGTAGCTCTGGTTCAATAGAGATTGGTCACTTTGCTTCTCGACAAACACGAATACCGTTCTTCGCTATTATGAGAGCAGTGACCGTTGGTCACAGATGCACTGTATTTTATCTGATAGCAGAACAAGTGGCTCGTCTTTAATTCTGCATTAGGAATGAGAGCTAATAGCTCGACCTTTAATGGCTTCAGTTTGATTTCAAGACCTTGAAACGATGAAAGTTTGTTCAGATATAAGCAGTTGATTAAAACATTGCCCCGGCAGCTTGCTATTTGCACAGGTAACAAGTGTTTGCACCAGTGGCGCTCCTATCACGCTGGCGCAGGAAGGCGAACCTGAGTAATGTCGGCTAACCCCAATTGTTTAAAGCGTAGAAATGCCCCGACCTCTTTAAAATGACCGTGTATTTGTGTAATGCTGTATTATAAAAAGGAAAAGGTACTAAAAGTAAAACCTGAAGGATTTCTCATAGGTCCTTCTGTTACCTAAACAACTTGTTCCCAAAATGTTGTCTTGCTACAAAATAAGTGCACGAGCCCCGAAGGATGCGAGACGGTCTCTTATCAGTGTTCTAAAGCAGCAATACGTCTCCCCCCTTTCTTCTTTTCTTATTTGTATGTGACAATGTATCATGCTACATCCTTACCTAAGCTGGTAATCGTTTGGTGCTCCTGTTACAAATCTGTAAAATCCTGATTGTGTGCCTAACGAAATGGCCGCCTTCTATCTTTGTGATGCAGTCTGTAAAATGCTGCTGCTGGTATGCAACATTATAGTAGTACTAAGTGGAACATTATTGTTACAGATTTCAGAGTAATAGTCTGCTGCTTGGAACACAGCAACAGATCGGTTTGTGATACTTTGTTGTCAAAGTGCAGAGCTATAAAAGGTGTGTGTCAGAGCCTGTTTCAAATCAGGAAGTGGATGTGACTTTCTAAATTGCTATTTAGCAACCAAAGGATGATCAGGGCATTAAAAAAAGTGTTAAAAAAAAAAATGCAGACAATATCTAATACTATAAAACGGATTTATTTACAAACAGGATTTTTCACGTTTTGCTACTTTAAGTAGACACAATTACACTGGTGAAAGTGAAATTGTGCCGAAAAGTGCGTTTTAACCAAGTTATTATTTCTAGCAATCTATCTGCGCTGTACAAATGTAACATTTATATGTCCCGTGCAGCCGTATACTGTATGCAGGATACATCGCGGTCACTGGTAGTTTCCAAACTAAGGCTGCGCTTATAGTGCCCGCGACAGCGCTCCAAAACAAAACAATTGACTCAGTCGCCAGCGCTTATAGTAAGGGTGACAGAGCGACCAAAAATTTGGTAGCGGGTTAAATTTGATTTTTTTTTATAGACTGTCGCCACATGTGACTGTCTGTAAACCAATCAATGACCCCGTCACTGAAAGTTAAATTATAACTTTCGCGGGTGACGTCATCGGTCACGTCGCCGTCGCCAGCACTATATGCACGGCCTACTAGAATTAAAAGTTAGTTAAAGCTGCAAACCATGCAATATCCTAATGTGTTTTTTTTTTTTTTAAATCGTTTCTGTACTATGAGAAAATACTTGTAGCATTTAAAAAAACAACAATTCTGAATGACATCTTTAATGTATTATAATGTAACAAGCATTTTTTGTTTCTATAGCAACCAGTTACACAGTCACATCTCCTTCCTCTTCTGAAACAGGCCCTGGAACACCCCTTTTTGAGCCCTGCCCTCTCTCTAGCAGTGCACCAATTGTATCTAGTGACTGCCTGGTCACATGATCGTCCCCACAGAACTTTCCATCTTTGGTCCTCTTCTGCTGCACTGACAGCCATTTAGTGAACCCTCCAAATCTTACATAAGCTGCCTATTGATTAATTCTCCCGTGATCGATCACCAAAATCCTGCATACCAGGGTTTACTAAATGGCTGCTTCTCAGTTTCAAATCAATCCTTCAGGCAGTGTAACTCAGCAGCTACAATGTATCCTTATATTACTAAAGTAACATTATCTATTGTTACATTTTGCAGCTCAAACTGCTGGGAATATTGGCAGCAAATTATCACAAACAGGAAAGTGTTACAAAGATCTTGCACTGCTGGTGAAGTGTGCTAAAGCCTGCTGTAGAAATCAAAGGATGCTCAGTATATTAAAACTAATTAAACTGGCATTAAGAGTTAAAAAGAAAGAAAGGTAAGTATTATCCAATACTACAGAACTGTTTTAAAAAAACACGTAGAATATTGTTTTGATCGCTCCGTTAAAGGGGTTTGTCATTAAACAGCAACAGTGGCAAACTGGGCTCTATCATACAGAAACTCCCCCCACTGATGTTAATAGGAGTTTCCATGTAACAGTGCCCTGATTGGCACTATTACCGCTTAATTAATAACACCGAAAATGAGCTAACGGCAGAGACCAGTTTAACGGTGTGTATGCGATGGTTACCATTTGAAACGCTCAAGTATAAGGATTTTTAAATAACTTTTGAAACTTACACATGAACTGAATATTTTATTTTAAGGGTTATTGCATCTGTCTAATGAAGAAATTGATGTTTAAAATAATTGAATTTCGCCTATTATAATGACTCGCTAATTCAGAACTTGGGGGCACTCTCCACCAAAACGTGTCACCCGTTGTTTGATCTCCAGCTTTCCGAATCTGGGTGCATTTGCCATACTTTTATTCAGTTAGACAACTTAAATATTTGCCACGGTCAACGAGGACCGTACACAGTTTAAACCTATTAATTTGGGACTCAATTTATTTATTCTGATTTGGCTAAATTGAAAACTGGTGAAGTAGAGAGAATAAATATTTACATTAATATATTATTTATATTATATGTATGAGGGCTGGATTTCAGAGTGTACAACTCCCAGAGCATTAAACATGACTGATCGGCCCCTAATGGGAGCAGATTGTAATCTGATAAAGTGACACACACACACAACTGTTGCAGAACTGTCAATATGGCATGTGGGAGGCATGTCCCCAGGTGTACGTCACAGAAAACGTCACACTGTGGCATCTGTTTGGTCCGGTTTCAGGAAAGAATCCTGGTTTCCTCAGCTAGAGGGACTAAGGATAAGAGTATTTCTTCACTGTCCAAACCGAACGCTGCCTTCAGTTCTTTGAATTATCAATGCCGTGCCATCCCCCGAATATGTAGCAGATGTTAGACATTTGTCTTCGAAACTTAAATCCGTCTGATCCTCTACAACTAGGTAAGAATAATCTTCTTTACTAGGAAAAATAAAATGGGGCATTCCGTTATTTAATGTCTCTCATTGGCAAAATGTGCCCATTAATGAGGTGAATCACGGCATTTTAAACGCAACGCGTGATATCCGCGTTTTCTGTACCTAAAGTATGCTTTAAAAATGGCTGGATGAAGGAGTGCAAGTTCCATTCCAAAGGAGTGAAAATAGCATGCATCATAATAACAGCAAGAGCTGAAAGCTTGTTCTGTTACAAATAATGATCAGGCTCTTGGGGGGACTTTAGAATAGATGCAGGATAATGGAAGTGCATCATTATAATTAGTGCCATTTGTATCATTTTATACTGTTTATGTAGAATAGTTCCAGGTGTTCTCATCTATTATGCAATTGCCTGAAATAGTTTGGCACATAAATTAATGGGATTGATGTGAAAATGGTACAATGTGCATTAATTTTGAGCTCCTAAATTATACACTCCTAAAACAATATACACTATTTCCTGCGTGCCCTGAATCAATCACTGAATCATCGGCATTGTAACGAGACTGTTTAATTAGAGCAGGTTAAATAAATACAGGAAATAAAATCTATCATTATCATTTGTCACATTCAAGCTGTGAATGTATTTCTAAAGAGATAGTTAAAAGATGAGTATTGATTTTTGTTTTATATATATTCCCGAGTCTGAGTTTTTGATAGATGTTGAATATGATCTTGTATGACCTGGTCTGTTCTAAAGTAGTTGATGCGATACTTCTACACGTAGGGAATATTTACCTGCACGGGCAGGTTACTTTGCAATGAGATAATACCATGCTATGTCAGAGGCCGTACGGGGAATGGGCTCCAGCAATTATCATAGTTTACTTCATGATATTATCTGATGGTAACCTAACCCATGAGATGCTATTATATCATGAATTGCTATATCAAGCAGCAAGCTAATTTCCTCTCTGACAATATCATCCTTCAGATCCAAATAGTTAATCAGAAAGAAAATGTTATTTTTTTTTAGATATCATGCTATGAGGGACTTTTCTTGCCCGACACAACACTATGAACTCAGAGCATGTTTTAGAGTCAAGGCATATGCAGGGAGTCCTCGTTACCCAACGTTTCACTTTACAACGAATGGCATATCCAACGCTCACCGCCACTGATTAACATGGGGCTCACTTTACAACGGTTTCACTATCCAGCGCTACTTCCAGAGCGGATTCCGGTGGATAACCGAGGACCGCCTGTACTGTATGTCTAATATTAACTTGTACTGAGATACTTACACGCATTTGATGATTCTCCTAGATTTTTGCAATTGGCTTGTTATGGACAACTGGCAATACTCTTCTACAAGTCTTTCAATACCTGTAATACTGAGATTAAAATCTATTATTGCTCAATGAAGCCTGTTCTAACTACACGTGCCCCACAATGCCGTGCTTTTAAACAGTAACATAATTACAATGATATTCTGTCAGGGATGTGCACCAGAATGCTTTGGCATACTGATTACTAAAGGGTTTCCAAGCGAGGATCAATACGGTCGAGGCAAGTGTCCAAAAGCTTCACGTAGGAGGTGGCTCTTGGTTGCATGGAAGGTGGACGGGTTCCTGATGTCGGTAGAGAGGTTGTTCCAGAGCCTGGGCCCGTCGGCTGAGAATGTTCTTTTCCAATCTTGGTGAATTTGAATCCAGAAGCTCTGAGCAGTGAGTTGTTGGTTGATCTCAGCAGTTTGGTTGGCTGATATTAAGTGATGTGTTCCGAGATGTATATTGGGGCTATGCCATGTATGGGCTAATAGATTGTAAAAAGGACGCAAAATACCAAACTATGTACAGGAGCAATGTTTCACATTGTATATGATTAATATTTAGGTTCTAAGTTAGTTTAAGTTTGTACATATAAAATGGATAGGTTTTTTAGAAAACTTTACGAATTCTGAGGTTTAATGAGAGTTGTGTATTTACTTGAGAATAATTGGCATCCAGGGTAATGCATAAGTAAAGCCATATACAGTTATAAGGTTCTAAACAGCGTTAACCATGCTACCTGTCCTTTTTTTTAATTATTAAGAAGCCCAATTTCTTCATGTAGGTGCCTTGTAATAATACCAATGTTAATATAGAATTATTCGTTTTAATAATAATACAGACATATTTTTGTAATAAATAGAAAACTGGCTTATGCCAAGTATTAAAATGAATTGCTCACTATGTAAAATAACATGTTTATAAATGTTGATTTGCTTTTTGTAATGAATGCAGATATTTAAAGCTGCAGTTCAGTCAATATCCTGCATGTGTGGGTTTTTTAATAAATCAGTTCTGTAGTAAGAAAAAATACTTTTAGCATTTTCTGTTTTTAAAAAAACAACTTTGAAAGACCAATTTTCTTGTATTCTATTTTAACAGCCATTTGCTAAGGCCCTGCCCCTTCATGTCCTGTCACAAGCCCTGGCACACCCCTTTGTCAGCCCTGCCCTCCCTCTAGCACATGTCAGTGCAGGAGTGCTCATGAATATTCATGAGCTTCCACTGAGTGACAGAGGCAGAATATAAACATACAGTATGCCAGCTCTAATTATGTCACCAAATTTCGCCTATCAATACATTGAGAACGAATTGACCGGCAGCTATACAGTTCTTTAGGTAATTAGAGATTGCACACATGAAACTATTGAAGTAAAAAAAAAAATTTAAAAAAAAAAAAGACTGAACTGCAACTTTAACGTGTCCTCATGGAATCAGCATTTAAAAATATAATGTTACACTTTAGAAAAGAAACAGTCCTTGCATTCATAATAAATACCCTCATAACAAACCAAACTATTGACCAACAATGTGAACAGCAGAAGGTCAGAGGCTGACCTCGGTTGTTTATTTTCACTGAGTAGTTACTTAGAAGTTGGAAAAGTGTGTGCAGCTAAAACATAAGAAAAGAAGACCCAGAAGTCCCTTAATAAGCATCGTGGGACGTGACTTTGGAAGCTCCCGCAGTAAGCGACAGCTGTACCCCTCATGCTGCCTGCACACACTGAGGGGCAGTTTGGGGCCTTAAGTGCATGTTCCCCACACAAGCTCAGGACACTATACTGCCTGGGATCGGTCACACAATTTTGTAAGCAATACTGTAATGTGTAGGCAATAAGATTTATTAATTAGGGGTTTGCAGAACAAATATTTTATAGCAGACAATGCACAATGTAAAAAAAAAAAAGTTGGAAACCTTTTTTCATGGAAATGTGGTCCGAAAGATCACTGGAAAAACGTTATATTCTGACATGTAATCTACAATCATAAAATGCTGAATGTGCTTATCACTGAGCAGGTACGTATGGCATACTTATCACTGAGCAGGTACGTATGGCATACTTATCACTGAGCAGGTACGTATGACATACTTATCACTGAGCAGGTACGTATGGCATACTTATCACTGAGCAGGTACGTATGACATACTTATCACTGAGCAGGTACGTATGGCATACTTATCACTGAGCAGGTACGTATGACATACTTATCACTGAGCAGGTACGTATGACATACTTATCACTGAGCAGGTACGTATGACATACTTATCACTGAGCAGGTACGTATGACATACTTATCACTGAGCCCTGACATACTTATCACTGAGCAGGTACGTATGACATACTTATCACTGAGCCCTGACATACTTATCACTGAGCAGGTACGTATGACATACTTATCACTGAGCAGGTACGTATGACATACTTATCACTGAGCAGGTACGTATGACATACTTATCACTGAGCAGGTACGTATGACATACTTATCACTGAGCAGGTACGTATGACATACTTATCACTGAGCAGGTACGTATGACATACTTATCACTGAGCAGGTACGTATGACATACTTATCACTGAGCAGGTACGTATGACATACTTATCACTGAGCAGGTACGTATGACATACTTATCACTGAGCCCTGACATACTTATCAACTAGACAACTACCTTTTTGCATTTATAAAGTTGGAAGGATATTTAAAGAGCTGAAAGTAATGTGTTCACTTCCGTTTGCACAGCAAGTCCTCATTCAATACTTTGCAAAACGTAAACTGTGTTCATATACATCAGTGTTTTTCAACCCTTGGGTTCCCCGGCTAGCCCTAAAGGGTTGCCTGCAATTTCAGGTAATTTCAAAATTGTACCAAATACAGAAGAATTTACAATGCATCTGATCTCATAGTCGCTGTTAGAGAGGGTTGGGGGTTCCTTACAATGCATCTGATCTCATAGTCGCTGTTAGAGAGGGTGGGGGGTTCCCTAACCAAGAAAAGGTTGGAAACCACTGATATACATTGACATGCACAGGTTGTGCATATTACAATAGAAAGTACTGTATGATCGAAGAGACAACAATATGGCTCCAGGGGACACAGTGTAAGTGTATAAATAATAACAATGCAGCACTTTGTGGAAAATACTGTATTCTGCTTGTTTGATTTCTTATTGTTTTCACTCTTTATTCCAATAGGCGCTGCAATGGCAGCTGGAGTCCTGATGCAGAATGAATTGCCACCCCATTCAGTGATCTGCACCAGCACGCATCCTGCAGCAATGAGTTCAGGTAACACAATTACTGTGTATTACACTGAAGCATTTAGATCACAAGCTGCTTAAAGCAGCAGTCCCGCCTTTAAAAAAACAAAATCGTTTTGTAGCAGGGGGTCTCCGGAGCTTTATTGCGTTGATTTCATCTCCGGGGTCCCCCTGCTCCCCGAGATACCTCTGTAGGTAGCAGCTCTGGCTGGGCTCTCTGGGGGGGAACAGAATGGCGGCTTAAATATGACGTGGGCCAATAGGAAACCGTGACATCATCCCGTGACACTTTCTATTGGCCCACGTGACCAGGATCGTCAAACCTCCGGAACTGCTACCGGCGCCCCCTACCGAGGTAAATATCTCTGGGGGCAGGGGGTCCCTGCAGCTAAACGGAAAGCGGTTCAGCTCCGGAGACCCCCTGCTTGGCACCTATTGGAGAAAAAAAACCCAGCTTGTCCTGCTGCTTTAAGTAATGCTGCCCCACTATTGTAATGAATGGCTGGCGCACGATGGGTGTGACTCTGTGTGTCAATTTGTGATTCATTGGTTCTTCCCAAAATATGGGCTGGGCAGGAGGAGAGGTTAGAGAAACCCTGCCATAGACCATCCATACAAGTGACAACAGCACGGAATCTCCCACTATTACTAGTCAGGGCCATACTCCCTAAACGGTGCTAAAATATATTATGGCTTAGCACTACTTAGCTAAAATGCCTCCAAGTATCATTGAAAGAGAAAATCTTTTTGGAAATCCTCACAACGTTGAGCGATATAATTGATGTATTTCTGAATCCCTTTATTGGAGATGGTCTTCATGCTGCTTCCCTAGTAACGGAGTTTGTGGGACTGACTTTGCTCACCTAAATATTGGGATTCAAACTTTCTAACTCAATGGTCTTTTAAAAAGGCTTCACAATTGTGAACCGAACTGTTTATTTGATGTTTATCAATAAAAGATTGTCTGAATGTCTCTTAGTGACTAGAATGAATCACATTGTATAACCAGCTTTGTGACTTGAATTCAAATGTGACACCACTTTCATTTCAAAAACCCCAATGCGTTTGTGGAACATAAATACCACTATTTAGATCGGCACAAGCAGTTTGACGTGATTGGCTCATAAAGGTTAATATTTACAGTCTGCATCTTCATACCCGCTGATAAAATAAAGAAGGATGTGCGTACTGGTATTACTATTATATACACATACAGAAAACAAGCTATGCATATTATTTTCTATAAACAGTAAAAAGATATACTGTATTGCTTCACCGTCACTTTGGCTGCATTCGTTTAGTAAGAGTAGAGATAATATAGAGGGAATATTCTATCCCAGCACCTGACTCCATATCTCTCTATCCCTGTACATTATTACCCAAACTCTCTCCACCATTATCACAGAATAGAGGACCTAGATATGTTGGCAATCTCTTTTGATGCCGGAGTTCATAGGTTGTCCTTCACTGAAGACATTGAGCTTTTCAGAGAATGTGTATACTGTATATAGTTTTGTGTGTATTTTGCCTACTTTGTGTGTATATATTGCAAGGATTTTAGTATTAAAAGCGACATTATTACCTATCCATTTATTCATATGTTTTTGCATGCAAGAAGGGCCTTTTTACGAACCCATCTTTTGGGGTTAGTTTTTATTTTTCACCCTTATATAAAATGGCACTACAGTGATTAATAGCAGCAGTTTAAACTTGGCATTTTTGTTTTTAACACATTTTATTGTAAGTTTTACAACAAACTAGTGGGGTACAGAACTCAAAAAGGGGAAAGGGATTTACAAAAGTATTGAAACATGGTAAATAAATACATACATATAAGCAAGCTAATACATTCAAAACAAAAGGAAACGATCTTAAGAATACTTGGATAATACTGTATATATTATATATTAAATCCTGTAACAGGATAGCTTATTTCTGTTCCCCCACATTGCAGCTCTGACTGCCAGCTCTCCTTATTTCAGCTGCATGCTTCTCTGCTCTGAAAACACACAGTGCCTGTGTAACTGATACATTATTGTTACACATTCCACTCTCCACAAAGCCTGTAGCTGGTTGCCCTGACAACCTACCAATTCTCCTAGCTGAGATTGAGTTAATCCGCTCCCCCCTATCCTCGCTGACGAGTTAGTTTGGTCCTCAGACTATTCCTGTCTCCCAGGAATCCCTCACTTCCATTTTTACCTTCCCCCCCATAACTAAGCACCTTCACCTAGAGAAGCACTCTCTCACAACACAATACCATCTTCAAGTACCTTTTGTTTCTGTGACTTCACCAATAAAGTTATAGAAAATATAAAGGACTTGGTATGCTTTCAAAAGGGGACGAGATGAGCTAGCTGGTCTCATTCATATCCTACATATTACCCCGTGGTTCATGTATGTATGTATGTATGTGTATCACTACTGAGTCATCCATATTAAATATTAAATGTACCTACATTTGAATTATAATTCTAGGGAAACTCAGATACTCTGCATATAAAACATCCATGTCATTTATTTACCACCCTTAAGCCGTGTTCCCACAAAGCAGATGTGTAACCCTAACAATTCACGTTCTATTCTTTTTTTAAGATGGTAGCATAATCTATATCTTTAATACATAATTTTTTTATGTTTTATATATTTTAACTTCTAATTGAACTGCATTCTACTATAAGGCTATCATAAGAACAACGACATTATCAATCTTCATTTTCATTGAATAGATTATTAGATAAAATAGAAATGCTGTTCATAATTTGAAGTATAGCATACAGGCATACCCCGCATTAACGTACGCAATGGGACCAGAGCATGTATGTAAAGCGAAAATGTACTTAAAGTGAAGCACTACCTTTTTCCCACTTATCGATGTATGTACTGTTCTGCAATCGTCATATACGTGCATAACTGATGTAAATAACACATGTGTAACAGGCTCTATAGTTTCCCCGCTTGCGCACAGCTTCGGTACAGGTAGGGAGCCGGTATTGCTGTTCAGGACGTGCTGACAGGCGCATGCGTGAGCTGCCGTTTGACTATTGGGCGATATGTACTTACTCGCGAGTGTACTTAAAGTGAGTGTCCTTAAAGCGGGGTATGTCTGTATAATATATATATATTAACACTTATCCTGAACGCTACGTATATGAACAAGAAGTGATGGTGTCGCCTGTGCACCGAGCCCCGCGGCTACAGAGGCCCCGCGCTCTCCCCCACAACATTTAAACTGATTGGGAGAGTGCGGGCGTCTGTAACTCTCATAACGGCGAGATCTCCTCCTGCACGGTGCTGTCATCATGGCTCTGCGACTTCAAATGGTGTCGCGCTGCCATGACAATGGGACACCCTGTGGCGCTGCGTTGGACAAAGTTCGCCGCATGGTGCCACGACATCATGCCATTGTGGCAATGCGACACCATTTGACGTCGTGGAGCCATGATGACAGGACGCCGAGGAGATGCCGCTGGAGAAGGTAAGAGCTGAGCCCCACACATCCCAGCCGGCCCTGTGCTACCCCGACCCCCACACACATCCCAGCCGGCCCTGTGCTACCCCGAACCCCACACACATCCCAGCCGGCCCTGTGCTACCCCGACCCCCACACATCCCAGCCGGCCCTGCGCTACCCCGACCCCCACACACATCCCAGCCGGCCCTGCGCTACCCCGACCCCCACACACATCCCAGCCGGCCCTGTGCTACCCCGACCCCCACACACATCCCAGCCGGCCCTGTGCTACCCCGACCCCCACACACATCCCAGCCGGCCCTGTGCTACCCCGACCCCCACACACATCCCAGCCGGCCCTGCGCTACCCCGACCCCCACACATCCCAGCCGGCCCTGCGCTACCCCGACCCCCACACACATCCCAGCCGGCCCTGCGCTACCCCGACCCCCACACATCCCAGCCGGCCCTGTGCTACCCCGACCCCCACACACATCCCAGCCGGCCCTGTGCTACCCCGACCCCCACACACATCCCAGCCGGCCCTGCGCTACCCCGACCCCCACACACATCCCAGCCGGCCCTGTGCTACCCCGACCCCCACACACATCCCAGCCGGCCCTGTGCTACCCCGACCCCCACACACATCCCAGCCGGCCCTGTGCTACCCCGACCCCCACACACATCCCAGCCGGCCCTGCGCAACCCCGACCCCCACACACATCCCAGCCGGCCCTGTGCTACCCCGACCCCCACACACATCCCAGCCGGCCCTGCGCAACCCCGACCCCCACACACATCCCAGCCGGCCCTGTGCTACCCCGACCCCCACACACACACATCCCAGCCGGCCCTGTGCTACCCCGACCCCCACACACATCCCAGCCGGCCCTGTGCTACCCTGACCCCCACACACATCCCAGCCGGCCCTGTGCTACCCCGACCCCCACACACATCCCAGCCGGCCCTGTGCTACCCCGACCCCCACACACATCCCAGCCGGCCCTGTGCTACCCCGACCCCCACACACATCCCAGCCGGCCCTGTGCTACCCCGACCCCCACACACATCCCAGCCGGCCCTGCGCAACCCCGACCTCCACACACATCCCAGCCGGCCCTGTGCTACCCCGACCCCCACACACACACATCCCAGCCGGCCCTGCGCTACCCCGACCCCCACACATATCCCAGCCGGCCCTGTGCTACCCCGACCCCCACACACATCCCAGCCGGCCCTGTGCTACCCCGACCCCCACACACATCCCAGCCGGCCCTGCGCTACCCCGACCCCCACACACATCCCAGCCGGCCCTGTGCTACCCCGACCCCCACACACATCCCAGCCGGCCCTGTGCTACCCCGACCCCCACACACATCCCAGCCGGCCCTGTGCTACCCCGACCCCCACACACATCCCAGCCGGCCCTGTGCTACTCCGACCCCCACACATCCCAGCCGGCCCTGCGCTACCCCGACCCCCACACACATCCCAGCCGGCCCTGTGCTACCCCGACCCCCACACATCCCAGCCGGCCCTGCGCTACCCCGACCCCCACACACATCCCAGCCGGCCCTGTGCTACCCCGACCCCCACACACATCCCAGCCGGCCCTGTGCTACCCCGACCCCCACACACATCCCAGCCAGCCCTGTGCTACCCCGACCCCCACACACATCCCAGCCGGCCCTGTGCTACCCCGACCCCCACACATCCCAGCCGGCCCTGTGCTACCCCGACCCCCACACACATCCCAGCCGGCCCTGCGCTACCCCGACCCCCACACATCCCAGCCGGCCCTGTGCTACCCCGACCCCCACACACATCCCAGCCAGCCCTGTGCTACCCCGACCCCCACACACATCCCAGCCAGCCCTGTGCTACCCCGACCCCCACACACATCCCAGCCGGCCCTGTGCTACCCCGACCCCCACACACATCCCAGCCGGCCCTGTGCTACCCCGACCCCCACACACATCCCAGCCGGCCCTGTGCTACCCCGACCCCCACACACATCCCAGCCGGCCCTGTGCTACCCCGACCCCCACACACATCCCAGCCGGCTCTGCGCTACCCCGACCCCCACACACATCCCAGCCGGCCCTGTACTACCCCGACCCCCACACACATCCCAGCCGGCCCTGTGCTACCCCGACCCCCACACACATCCCAGCCGGCCCTGTGCTACCCCGACCCCCACACACATCCCAGCCGGCCCTGTGCTACCCCGACCCCCACACATCCCAGCCGGCCCTGCGCTACCCCGACCCCCACACACATCCCAGCCGGCTCTGCGCTACCCCGACCCCCACACACATCCCAGCCGGCCCTGTACTACCCCGACCCCCACACACATCCCAGCCGGCCCTGTGCTACCCCGACCCCCACACACATCCCAGCCGGCCCTGTGCTACCCCGACCCCCACACACATCCCAGCCGGCCCTGTGCTACCCCGACCCCCACACATCCCAGCCGGCCCTGCGCTACCCCGACCCCCACACATCCCAGCCGGCCCTGTGCTACCCCGAGCCCCACACACATCCCAGCCGGCCCTGTGCTACCCCGACCCCCACACATCCCAGCCGGCCCTGCGCTACCCCGACCCCCACACACATCCCAGCCGGCCCTGTGCTACCCCGACCCCCACACACACACATCCCAGCCGGCCCTGTGCTACCCCGACCCCCACACACATCCCAGCCGGCCCTGTGCTACCCCGACCCCCACACACATCCCAGCCGGCCCTGTGCTACCCCGACCCCCACACACATCCCAGCCGGCCCTGCGCTACCCCGACCCCCACACATCCCAGCCAGCCCTGTGCTACCCCGACCCCCACACACATCCCAGCCGGCCCTGTGCTACCCCGACCCCCACACACATCCCAGCCGGCCCTGTGCTACCCCGACCCCCACACACATCCCAGCCGGCCCTGTGCTACCCCGACCCCCACACACATCCCAGCCGGCCCTGTGCTACCCCGACCCCCACACACATCCCAGCCGGCTCTGCGCTACCCCGACCCCCACACACATCCCAGCCAGCCCTGTACTACCCCGACCCCCACACACATCCCAGCCGGCCCTGTGCTACCCCGACCCCCACACACATCCCAGCCGGCCCTGTGCTACCCCGACCCCCACACACATCCCAGCCGGCCCTGTGCTACCCCGACCCCCACACATCCCAGCCGGCCCTGCGCTACCCCGACCCCCACACACATCCCAGCCGGCCCTGTGCTACCCCGACCCCCACACACATCCCAGCCGGCCCTGTGCTACCCCGACCCCCACACATCCCAGCCGGCCCTGTGCTACCCCGACCCCCACACACATCCCAGCCGGCCCTGTGCTACCCCGACCCCCACACACATCCCAGCCGGCCCTGTGCTACCCCGACCCCCACACACATCCCAGCCGGCCCTGTGCTACCCCGACCCCCACACACACACGTATGCCAACTGGTAACAGTTGTATGGAGGTAGGTGGCACCTCCCCCCAGAGCTCACTCCTCACCTTTTTAACTTGGGAGGTCTTTTCACTTTGCTGCAAGAACAGGGCCTACTATGGTTCTTTCCCCTCATACAGAGGTAACAGGAAGGGTTCACAGTGTAGGACCTGCATTATTTTGGTTATACTTTGACGTTTGGTATGCAGGCTTACGACGCTTTGGCCAAAGGGTTTAACTAAATAACCAAGTAATTATTATTATTATTATTGAAGTATTTAAACTTTATACTCATTACCATATATGTTTTGTCAAATTGGATGTAGCATTGGGCTCCCCTGTCTTTTGTTGTATACTTTTGTGGATATGCAATGTTTGAGTCGCTTCTCATTTGCATATAATTACGTCACACTGCGACGCGTTGCCACAACGTCACGTTGCCATGGCAACAGGATGCCGCGTGACGCTACATTGGTGAAGTCCGAATGAGGAGCAGGGCAGAAGCAAGGAGACCGGAAGGAGGCGCCGGGCATATATAAGTGACTTTCCGGTAGGCACCAGAGTGCGGAAAATGTATATGGGGGCGGACATTTTTGCCACCCCAAAATGTTTCCGCCATGGGCAAATAAGTGGAAAATCTGCCCCTGATTCCATCTTTTGAAGACAGAGGTGAGAGATATAGAAGGTAATTAGGGCTGCTCGCGAGAGAGGAAAGTGTGACAGGGAAAGGGGCTGCTCACTGTGGTGTGGAGTATACATTAGGGTGGAGTATGGTGTAGCCATTCTGCTGGATCTATTAAGGCAGGGGTGTCAAAATCAGTCCAACAGGACAGGTTTTATGGATATCCCTGCTTCAGCACAGGTGGCTCACTCAGCGAAATGGGACATTTGGTCACGGCCTTTTCGCCGTCCCCAAATGACCGCCAGTGTTCGGCCACAGACAGACCCGCCGCAGCCAATTTGCCGCTGGACACTGAGCTGCCGCTCGCTCCTACCATAACGTAAGTTTTAGGGGTTTTAGCAGTTAGAGTAGGGGGTTAATTTAAAGGGCTTTAGGGTAAGGGGTTAAGGTTTTTACGGATGGGGATAGCGTTAGCATTTAAAAAGGTTTTAAGGTAAGGGTTAAAATTAGGGGCTTAGTGGTGCAGCCACTGATTAAGCCATCTGTGCTGAAGCAGGGATATCCATAAAACCTGTCATGTTGGTGGAACTTAAGAACCGAATTTGACAGCCCTGTATTAAGGTTCAGGGGTGTGGATGTTAGAGGGTGTTGGATAGCATGGAGTTGTGTCCAAACTAAAGGCAGTTTTAGACGTTTTTGTAGCTATCACTTACTTTAAATAATGGAACCAATACTGACCCTACTCCGTTTCTGTACGCGCTCCGTTTCTGTACGCGCTCCGTTTCTGTACGCGCTCCGTTTCTGTACGCGCTCCGTTTCTGTACGCGCTCAGTTTCTGTACGCGCTCCCTTTCTGTACGCGCTCCGTTTCTGTACGCGCTCCGTTTCTGTACACGCTCCCTTTCTGTACACGCTCAGTTTCTGTACGCGCTCCGTTTCCGTACGCGGCTGCTCTTTAAGGGAGTTTCAATGTGTCCAGCTAAATCCATGTACAATACACAGTACCACTGCTAACATCAGTGACTTGGCTGTTTGTTTCTATAGAAACCCCTCAGCCTATCGTGACGTGCAGTTAGATGCTAGCAATCCATCCACATATATTTCTGCGTAACTTCAGCCCTGCGCGAGTTGGATCTGACGCTTCACTCAGCTCTTGGATGATAGCTCAGTCCAGGCATTAGCTGGCAGCTGTAGCACACACCATGCACGCATCGCCCACCCGGAGACTCTCAGCTGTGGATATCTTAAGCAACTTTCTCCACGGTCGGAGGCATTCCACGTCTGATGTCCTGAACCGCGCACAAAGGCGGCGTAGCTCAGGGATAGAGATGCTGTCATCCTCCACTCACCGGGTGATGGTGGCTGTGTCGGCAGTCAGCACGGCAGACATGAATGCAAAGGTTGTCGGCATAAAAAGTAATGCTTTTTTATTATTATTCCATTGTTTCTAGCTCCACAGGAAAAGTGAGATGGGGTTTGTAGTACGGGGATTTCCGAAGGAGATATGGATCTTAGCTCTTTTAGGTAAAACAAAGTGGACATTTAGACTGAAAAGCATGGTGAGGTTTTGCATGTAAAATATATTAATGTTTGTTTTCCTTTATCTAAAATGTGTTATTTGTTGTTTGGAAGCAGGGTTATTCTGTATGTATGGGGCACAGGGGGTTCTTACCCCACACAATGCCAGAGATGTCCACAGTGCATTGTATGGCAGGGAACTACGGACTCCTCTGCTAATAAAGGCTCTGTGCAAATATCAGGTGTATTATAAAGAACACGTCTAGCTGAATTTTCAATTTGAATGAATTTCTCCTTTCAATAACATTTTCTGAGTCGTTCCAGGTAGACTTTGAATGCCTTTTTCTCCATAGGAAACACAAGCTTTGCTTCCTAATGCTGTGCATATCACTTGAGCCTTGAATGTAAATAAGCAGCCAGGATGTGGGATTGCTTTCACAGCACTTCCAGATGTCTTTCTCCAAAACTTTTTTTAACGGGCGGCACTTGTAACCCTTCTCTTCTTTATGTGCTAAGAACACAGGGTTTTGCACTATAGGCAGTACAGGCATGGAAAGGTTATGCTGTTTTACAGGCTGTATTTTTATTTTTAGATAGGAATGAACGCAATGAACCCACTTTAGACTTAGTCACTTCTAGGACTGAAATGAACCAATTTCAGGGATGTGTTTAAGGGGTTACAATGGGTAATTGATGCATTTTTTACAAAAATAAGAAGGATCATTATTTCTAATAAAAAAAATTAAGATGGTTTGTAAAGATGTTTATCTGTAATATGTGAGGTTTAATTACCTCCCTCTGCCTAGAATTATTATTTTTTGGCTATCATGAATTGGACCATTAGGGCCACAAGTCTGACGTTTTAGATACATTCAAGATTTTCTCTGTCTCAGGAAACAGCAGGCGTCCGACTTCTAAGTACACGAAAGTTGGGGAGCGGTTGCGACATGTAATTCCGGGCCACATGCAGTGCTCAATGACGTGTGGAGGTCGTGCTTGTAAATATGAAAACCCAACTCGGTGGAGTGATGAGGACCAGGCAATAAAAGGACTTTACTCTTCATGGTAATTACAGTTTGATACTTGGTACAGTATCTATAAATTGGTTTACGTTGATGTGTTGGTTTTTCACATCTAAGACCCAGATCCACTAATGGGTGCTAAGCTTTAGCACGCCTATAGCACACCTATTCAACCCTTTTGTGGGCCTTAGATTTCAAAAACCTGTTAATTACATCAACATAAACCAATTTATAAAAGCTCTATACACATCTTATTGGTGAAACCAGTGCTGGACGCGTGTCAGTGCTGGACGCGTGTCAGTGCTGGACGCGTGTCAGTGCTGGACGCGTGTCAGTGTTGGACGCGTGTCAGTGTTGGACGCGTGTCAGTGTTGGGCGCGTGTCAGTGTTGGACGCGTGTCAGTGCTGGACGCGTGTCAGTGCTGGACGCGTGTCAGTGCTGGACGCGTGTCAGTGTTGGGTTGTATGCAGGAGAACATCTTTTGTACTCACAATCCCCAAAGTTCCACTTTCTTTTTAAAGAAAGATGAGTTTTACTTTAAAGGACCGAGCCAAGCGGGCGGATTTTTTTGTGTTTCTACAAAAACATATGATTGAGGCAGGGGGTCTCCAGAGCTTAACCCCATTCATTCCGGGGACCGCCTGCTTCCAGAGCCGGTATCTCTCTGCTTTGTAAAGTTCTCTCATCACGGGGGGCGATAGGACGCCTCTCCTGATGACATCACAGCGTTCTATTGGCCCACAGAGCGCGAGAGCTTTGAAATGCAGCTTTTACGTGATCCCTAGTCGCGAACCAGAGCGGCTACCGGCACCCCGTACAGAGGTAAGTATCTCTGGAAGCAGGGGGCCCCGGGACCTGAAATGAATGGGGTTCAGCTCACACAAAGATCTTTTATGGGACAAATTGTCACAACTTTTAACCTATGCCATCAGATCCGTACTGTGTATGTAATCATGTTTACAACTGCCTGTCTCACGTTGATTAATTAATTAAAAAAACTTGTAGGTTTGGGACAGGCTGCTACGCTTCATGATATGTGTAAGCCAAAAATCATATATATGGGGATATGCAGAATGTTTGTACTGTTGAAGCTAGTCTTTTGTTGACCGTATAGATGGTAATATCTGGAATTATTTCTTTCGCCATAAACAGATTTTAACAGATGTCATTCTTCCAAAATACAAACATATGAAGGTTAATTAATTTAAATTTCAGAACTAAAGATGTGCATAAGTAATACAGAGGCAGTAATGTACATGGACTGATAGATTTGGCTACAAATGGAAGGTTGTACAGTATTCACTAATTGAACAAGCTCTGCAGTAACTAATTAAACAGAACGCTGTGATAAGGCATTGTGGTTCAATTACTACTCGTTGGCTGCATAGATTATAACTTGAAACATTTGCATTTGACTCTGCAGAAGACAAAATATCTAAATGATGGTTAGTCCAACAATATTTATTCATTTCTTTTTTCAGGATCACTGACAACATACTTGCAATGGCACGACCTTCAACAGAAATCATTGAGAAATATAATATAATTGAACAGTTTCAGAGGTAACTTTATTAATAGTTGAATGACTGCTATGCAAAGTATTTTCTCCTTGTTTTATAGTAACGTTTAACTTTTGAATTGGATCAGAAAGGCTTAATTTTGTTTGCCTCAAATGCAATCACAAGTGGAGGGGAAACTATAATCGCCCGAAAATGTATTGTGTACCTAGAGGTAATTGAGAAATAAAAAAAAAGGTTAACGCCTACATTAAATGGGAATCCTTTGTCGTTTCCTTCTTTGCTGTAGCAGTGGAATAAAGACAGTAATTAACCTTCAGCGCCCAGGCGAGCATGCAAGCTGTGGGAATCCTTTGGAACAGGAAAGTGGGTTCACCTATCTTCCTGAAGCTTTCATGGAGGCTGAAAGTAAGTTCTTTCATGTTGCGTTTTCTTCATTAATTATGAAGCGCCATCAATTTGTACTGCTGAGCTCCGAGCTCAGAACCGTTATGTAAGACCCAACAGTCAATTGACTATTAAGGGACAGCTTCTTGTATAGCGTTGTCACTCAATAGGGTGTTTGTGCCAGTTTGTAGAAAAGAAATTGCCAATCAAGTGTGGATGTCACGCTGAGCTGACACAGGTGTTTAAAACATAAAATCTTGGTTTTCCAAATAATGCTGTCCTTTCTGGTAAATGCTCTGTTTTGTCTGAGCTGCTGTATGTATAATGGTCATAGATGTACACAGCAGGGGAGGCCAGCTCCAGTCTGCACGGGCCACTAACAGGTCAGGTTTTCAGGATATCCCTGCTTCAGCACAGGTGGTTCAATCAGTGGCTCAGTCTGAAGCAGGGATATCCTGAAAACCTGACCTGTTAGTGGCCCCTGAGGACTGGAGTTGGCCAATCCTGGTATACAGTATATAGACAATACCAACAAAATGGTACATATAATAGATGTCATCAGCTTCAAACTGCTACATTCATTGTAAGCGTAGGAGATGAGCTCACAAAAACATTAGAGATTCTCGCTGCTGCGATGTATATAATTAGCTGAAGGTTGCAGACGTCAGACTATTGATACATGCGTACAGTAAGAAAGACAATGGCACACTCAGCTCTATGGAACACACTGTGCAGTAACAAGGACACTGGCACACTCAGCTCTATGGAACACACTGTGCAGTAACAAGGACACTGGCACACTCAGCTCTATGGGACACATGCAGTAAGAAGGACACTGGCACACTCAGCTCTATGGAACACACTGTGCAGTAACAAGGACACTGGCACACTCAGCTCTATGGAACACACTGTGCAGTAACAAGGACACTGGCACACTCAGCTCTATGGAACACAACGTGCAGTAAGAAGGACACTGGCACACTCAGCTCTATGGAACACACCGTGCAGTAAGAAGGACACTGGCACACTCAGCTCTATGGAACACGCCGTGCAGTAACAAGGACACTGGCACACTCAGCTCTATGGGACACATGCAGTAAGAAGGACACTGGCACACTCAGCTCTATGGAACACACTGTGCAGTAACAAGGACACTGGCACACTCAGCTCTATGGAACACACTGTGCAGTAACAAGGACACTGGCACACTCAGCTCTATGGAACACACTGTGCAGTAACAAGGACACTGGCACACTCAGCTCTATGGAACACACTGTGCAGTAAGAAGGACACTGGCACACTCAGCTCTATGGAACACACCGTGCAGTAACAAGGACACTGGCACACTCAGCTCTATGGAACACGCTGTGCTGTAAGAAGGACACTGGCACACTCAGCTCTATGGAACACGCCGTGCAGTAAGAAGGACACTGGCACACTCAGCTCTATGGAACACGCCGTGCAGTTAGAAGGACACTGGCACACTCAGCTCTATGGAACACACTGTGCTGTAAGAAGGACACTGGCACACTCAGCTCTATGGAACACGCCATGCAGTAACAAGGACACTGGAACACTCAGCTCTATGGAACACACTGTGCAGTAACAAGGACACTGGCACACTCAGCTCTATGGAACACACTGTGCAGTAAGAAGGACACTGGCACACTCAGCTCTATGAAACACACCGTGCAGTAAGAAGGACACTGGCACACTCAGCTCTATGGAACACACTGTGCAGTAACAAGGACACTGGCACACTCAGCTCTATGGAACACAACGTGCAGTAAGAAGGACACTGGCACACTCAGCTCTATGGAACACACCGTGCAGTAAGAAGGACACTGGCACACTCAGCTCTATGGAACACGCCGTGCAGTAACAAGGACACTGGCACACTCAGCTCTATGGGACACATGCAGTAAGAAGGACACTGGCACACTCAGCTCTATGGAACACACTGTGCAGTAACAAGGACACTGGCACACTCAGCTCTATGGAACACACTGTGCAGTAACAAGGACACTGGCACACTCAGCTCTATGGAACACACTGTGCAGTAACAAGGACACTGGCACACTCAGCTCTATGGAACACACTGTGCAGTAAGAAGGACACTGGCACACTCAGCTCTATGGAACACACCGTGCAGTAACAAGGACACTGGCACACTCAGCTCTATGGAACACGCTGTGCTGTAAGAAGGACACTGGCACACTCAGCTCTATGGAACACGCCGTGCAGTAAGAAGGACACTGGCACACTCAGCTCTATGGAACACGCCGTGCAGTTAGAAGGACACTGGCACACTCAGCTCTATGGAACACACTGTGCTGTAAGAAGGACACTGGCACACTCAGCTCTATGGAACACGCCATGCAGTAACAAGGACACTGGAACACTCAGCTCTATGGAACACACTGTGCAGTAACAAGGACACTGGCACACTCAGCTCTATGGAACACACTGTGCAGTAAGAAGGACACTGGCACACTCAGCTCTATGAAACACACCGTGCAGTAAGAAGGACACTGGCACACTCAGCTCTATGAAACACACCGTGCAGTAAGAAGAACACTGGCACACTCAGCTCTATGGAACACACCGGGCAGTAAGAAGGACACTGGCACACTCAGCTCTATGGAACACGCCGGGCAGTAAGAAGGACACTGGCACACTCAGCTCTATGGAACACACCGTGCTGTAAGAAAGACACTGGCACACTCCGCTCTATGGAACACACTGTGCAGTAAGAAGGACACTGGCACACTCAGCTCTATGGAACACACCGGGCAGTAAGAAGGACACTGGCACACTCAGCTCTATGGAACACACTGTGCAGTAACAAGGACACTGGCACACTCAGCTCTATGGAACACACCGTGCTGTAAGAAGGACACTGGCACACTCGGCTCTATGGAACACACTGTGCAATAAGAAGGACACTGGCACACTCAGCTCTATGGTACACACTGTGCAGTAAGAAGGACACTGGCACACTCAGCTCTATGGAACACACCGTGCAGTAAGAAGGACACTGGCACACTCAGCTCTATGGAACACACCGTACAGTAAGAAGGACACTGGCACACTCAGCTCTATGGAACACACCGGGCAGTAAGAAGGACACTGGCACACTCAGCTCTATGGAACATACCGGGCAGTAAGAAGGACACTGGCACACTCAGCTCTATGGAACACGCCGGGCAGTAAGAAGGACACTGGCACACTCAGCTCTATGGAACACACTGTGCAGTAAGAAGGACACTGGCACACTCGGCTCTATGGAACACACCGTGCAGTAAGAAGGATACTGGCACACTCAGCTCTATGGAACACACTGTGCAGTAAGAAGGACACTGGCACACTCAGCTCTATGGAACACACTGTGCAGTATGAAGGACACTGGCACACTCAGCTCTATTGAACACACCGTACAGTAAGAAGGACACTGGCACACTCAGCTCTATGGAACACACCGTGCAGTAAGAAGGACACTGGCACACTCAGCTCTATGGAACACACTGTGCAGTAAGAAGGACACTGGCACACTCAGCTCTATGGAACACACTGTGCAGTAAGAAGGACACTGGCACACTCAGCTCTATGGAACACGCCGGGCAGTAAGAAGGACACTGGCACACTCAGCTCTATGGAACACGCCGTGCAGTAGCAAGGACACTGGCACACTCAGCTCTATGGAACACACTGTGCAGTATGAAGGACACTGGCACACTCAGCTCTATGGAACACACTGTGCAGTATGAAGGACACTGGCACACTCAGCTCTATGGAACACACTGTACAGTAAGAAGGACACTGGCACACTCAGCTCTATGGAACACACCGTACAGTAAGAAGGACACTGGCACACTCAGCTCTATGGAACACACCGTGCTGCAAGAAGGACACTGGCACACTCAGCTCTATGGAACACGCCGGGCAGTAAGAAGGACACTGTCACACTCAGCTCTATGGAACACACTGTGCAGTAAGAAGGACACTGGCACACTCAGCTCTATGGAACACGCCGGGCAGTAAGAAGGACACTGGCACACTCAGCTCTATGGAACACGCCGTGCAGTAGCAAGGACACTGGCACACTCAGCTCTATGGAACACACCGTGCAGTAAGAAGGACACTGGCACACTCAGCTCTATGGAACACACTGTGCAGTAAGAAGGACACTGGCACACTCAGCTCTATGGAACACACCGTGCAGTAAGAAGGACACTGGCACACTCAGCTCTATGGAACACACCGTACAGTAAGAAGGACACTGGCACACTCAGCTCTATGGAACACACCGGGCAGTAAGAAGGACACTGGCACACTCAGCTCTATGGAACACACTGTGCTGTAAGAAGGACACTGGCACACTCAGCTCTATGGAACACACCGTACAGTAAGAAGGACACTGGCACACTCAGCTCTATGGAACACACTGTGCAGTAAGAAGGACACTGGCACACTCAGCTCTATGGAACACACCGTGCAGTAAGAAGGACACTGGCACACTCAGCTCTATGGAACACACCGTACAGTAAGAAGGACACTGGCACACTCAGCTCTATGGAACACACCGTGCAGTAAGAAGGACACTGGCACACTCAGCTCTATGGAACACACCGTGCAGTAAGAAGGACACTGGCACACTCAGCTCTATGGAACACACTGTGCAGTAAGAAGGACACTGGCACACTCGGCTCTATGGAATACGCCGGGCAGTAAGAAGGACACTGGCACACTCAGCTCTATGGAACACACTGTGCAGTAAGAAGGACACTGGCACACTCAGCTCTATGGAACACACTGTGCAGTAAGAAGGACACTGGCACACTCAGCTCTATGGAACACACCGTGCTGTAAGAAGGACACTGGCACACTCAGCTCTATGGAACACACCTTGCAGTAAGAAGGACACTGGCACACTCAGCTCTACGGAACACGCCGGGCAGTAACAAGGACACTGGCACACTCAGCTCTATGGAACACGTGCAGTAAGAAGGACACTGGCACACTCAGCTCTATGGAAACACTGTGCAGTAAGAAGGACACTGGCACACTCAGCTCTATGGAACATACCGGGCAGTAACAAGGACACTGGCACACTCAGCTCTATGGAACACGCCGGGCAGTAAGAAGGACACTGGCACACTCAGCTCTATGGAACATACCGGGCAGTAACAAGGACACTGGCACACTCAGCTCTATGGAACACACCGTGCAGTAACAAGGACACTGGCACACTCAGCTCTATGGAACACGTGCAGTAAGAAGGACACTGGCACACTCAGCTCTATGGAACACGCCGGGCAGTAACAAGGACACTGGCACACTCAGCTCTATGGAACACGTGCAGTAAGAAGGACACTGGCACACTCAGCTCTATGGAAACACTGTGCAGTAAGAAGGACACTGGCACACTCAGCTCTATGGAACATACCGGGCAGTAACAAGGACACTGGCACACTCAGCTCTATGGAACACGCCGGGCAGTAAGAAGGACACTGGCACACTCAGCTCTATTGAACATACCGGGCAGTAACAAGGACACTGGCACACTCAGCTCTATGGAACACACCGTGCAGTAACAAGGACACTGGCACACTCAGCTCTATGGAACACGTGCAGTAAGAAGGACACTGGCACACTCAGCTCTATGGAACACGCCGTGCAGTAACAAGGACACTGGCACACTCAGCTCTATGGAACACGCCGGGCAGTAACAAGGACACTGGCACACTCAGCTCTATGGAACACACTGTGCAGTAACAAGGACACTGGCACACTCAGCTCTATGGAACACGCCGTGCAGTAACAAGGACACTGGCACACTCAGCTCTATGGAACACACTGTGCAGTAAGAAGGACACTGGCACACTCAGCTCTATGGAACACACTGTGCAGTAAGAAGGACACTGGCACACTCAGCTCTATGGAACACGCCGTGCAGTAAGAAGGACACTGGCACACTCAGCTCTATGGAACACACTGTGCAGTAAGAAGGACACTGGCACACTCAGCTCTATGGAACACACTGTGCAGTAAGAAGGACACTGGCACACTCGGCTCTATGGAACACACTGTGCAGTAAGAAGGACACTGGCACACTCAGCTCTATGGTAGTAGCCAGTTGATGAACACTCACATGGATAGATCTGCTGCTGAGAATCTTGGGACATTGGATCACAGCCGTTTCACAGCAAACAAATTACCACTGACGCTTCGCCGCGAGTCACCCCCCCGCCGGGACATATTGCCGCTGGCCTCTTTGCTGCTAAGGTAAGTGCCTAAGCTTAACCCTTTAGCCTAAAACTCAGTGCCCTAAGCCCTTACCCTAAAACCCCTAAAGTTAACCCCCTAACCGCTAAAACGTACGTTCTCCTAGAAGCAGCCAGCGGCGGATCATCTGCGGCAAAGGGTTTGTCTGAGGCCTCTTGTGGTCATTTTGGTCGCGGCGAAACGATCGCAACCAAATGTCCCATTACGCTGCATGAATGGGATATAGAAAGGAGGTCCCATGTAGAAATAATACAGTTTGTGGCCATATGAATAAAGTGTTGTGAGGAGTAGCATAGATCCAAAGAGCCGACGTTTGGTCTATCTGTGCGTCACTGTGTTACAATGTATCCAGGTGCTGGTGTTATAGGGGGAGCTAGGACAGGAGAGAGAGAACGGTTACAATGTATCCAGGTGCTGGTGTTATAGGGGGAGCTAGGACAGGAGAGGACAGGAGAGAGAGAACGGTTACAATGTATCCAGGTGCTGGTGTTAAAGGGAGAGCTAGGACAGGAGAGAGAGAACGATTACAATGTATCCAGGTGCTGGTGTTATAGGGAGAGCTAGGACAGGAGAGAGAGATAACGATTACAATGTATCCAGGTGCTGGTGTTATAGGGAGAGCTAGGACAGGAGAGAGAGAACGGTTACAATGTAACCAGGTGCTGGTGTTAAAGGGAGAGCTAAGGCAGGAGAGAGAACGGTTACAATGTATCCAGGTGCTGGTGTTATAGGGAGAGCTAGGACAGGAGAGAGAGAACGGTTACAATGTATCCAGGTGCTGGTGTTAAAGGGAGAGCTAGGACAGGAGAGAGAGAACGGGTACAATGTATCCAGGTGCTGGTGCTAAAGGGAGAGCTAGGACAGGAGAGAGAGAATGGTTACAATGTATCCAGGTGCTGGTGTTATAGGGAGAGCTAGGACAGGAGAGAGAGAACGGTTACAATGTATCCAGGTGCTGGGGTTATAGGGAGAGCTAGGACAGGAGAGAGAGAGAACGGTTACATTGTATCCAGGTGCTGGTGTTAAAGGGAGAGCTAGGACAGGAGAGAGAACGGTTACAATGTATCCAGGTGCTGGTGTTATAGGGAGAGCTAGGACCGGAGAGAGAGAGAACGGTTACAATGTATCCAGGTGCTGGTGTTATAGGGAGAGCTAGGACAGGAGAGAGAGAGAACGGTTACAATGTATCCAGGTGCTGGTGTTATAGCGAGAGCTAGGACAGGAGAGAGATAACGGTTACAATGTATCCAGGTGCTGGTATTAAAGGGAGAGCTAGGACAGGAGAGAGAGAACGGTTACAATGTATCCAGGTGCTGGTGTTAAAGGGAGAGCTAGGACAGGAGAGAGAGAACGGTTACAATGTATCCAGGTGCTGGTGTTATAGGGAGAGCTAGGACAGGAGAGAGAGAACGGTTACATTGTATCCAGGTGCTGGTGTTATAGGGAGAGCTAGGACAGGAGAGAGAGCGGTTACAATGTATCCAGGTGCTGGTGTTATAGGGAGAGCTAGGACAGGAGAGAGAGATAACGATTACAATGTATCCAGGTGCTGGTGTTATAGGGAGAGCTAGGACAGGAGAGAGAACGATTACAATGTATCCAGGTGCTGGTTTTATAGGGAGAGCTAGGACAGGAGAGAGAGAACGGTTACAATGTATCCAGGTGCTGGTGTTAAGGGGAGAGCTAGGACAGGAGAGAGAACGGTTACAATGTATCCAGGTGCTGGTGTTATAGGGAGAGCTAGGACCGGAGAGAGAGAGAACGATTACAATGTATGTTTGTGTCCGGAGCAGTTCTCCCTTCTCTTTGCATCACTGATGGCAGCCAGTTTATTTGGCATAGTCTTCTCCTAGGGGGTCAGCGTCAAATGTAGGAAACAACAAGTTTAAAGTGATGCAAATGATGCATGTCCTCCACAGCTCCTATTGAATATGCTGTGAATGTCTTCCCCGTGCTGGGGAAGATGTTAGTCCCATTTACATGCATATGAATGGATCTGAGCTCTTCTGCAGCGCATAGAAGAGGATTCATATTGAACAGGGCTTTGTCCATGATGATTTATGGTAAAAGGACACATTGCTGCCCCTTTCAAGTTAATGGCCCAGAGGTTGTCTTCCGGGGGTGGACGGTGTCTTAATACATAGCACAGGTTAGTATAGATGGGTCTAGATTTTCTGTTATTTTAAAGACAAATTGTCACAAATTCCCCCCTGTGTGACAGACTTGCTCTTTCCTTTAATCACTAATGTTTCCACCATCGCCTCCAGTTATTTTTTTCCTCTTAATGCAAGACATCCGTTTAGTCCTAATCAATGAATTCCCCTTTAAGGCCATATTATCACCATCAATTATGCCAGTAATCAATTCTTGTGTCCTTGGACTTCTGCGTAAAATGTAACAGCCCTTTTCCCCACGTTAGATACATCTGAAGCAATGTTGTTTGGAAGAACAGGTTTTATACCCGTTCAAGAGTGAGAGTTCAGCTGACGCTTTAAAAGTGATGCTAAACCACATAGGGGGAGATTCACTGCGCTCCGATAAGTCATATTGGATCATGATCCCATGTTAATTACAACTCAAGTCAATGGCAGATAACACGGGATCGAACTCCAATACCCCTATCGGAGCTTAGTGAATCCAGGCCATACAGACTGTGTGTGTCAAATGATGTCTAGCCTTCTCTTATTGCTCCATAGAACAATCACATATCACAAGACTTTAATGCATGGAGAAATATGAAGCATGATGTTTTCAGCATCAATTAGACCCCAAAATGGGGAGCTTCAAACATACAAGTAGCAACCCTTGTGGTTACAAGTATTTTATATGATATCCTGTGTACAGATCTGGGAAGATTTACTGTCCTCGGCGTCACGAACAAACAATCAAAAGTCCCCGGCGCCCGGGACAGTGTCTGCCATGATTGAGCTGGGGGGGGGTCCATGCTTCTGAATGGAATTCACCATTCAGCACCCACAGGTACCTTTAATACTTAAATGGTACCGAACCCCAGCCTATGCTCTGACCTCCTATTCTATTTTAACAGAATGTTTAGGTTGATAAGTCTACACCCCACCGCATCGACCTCTTTACTCAGGAATGAGGGTCTTGTGGGACCATCTGTTTTCTGCTTTGGGTACGCCAGACGGACCCCCGGTGTGCAGCCCTCCTTTGAAGCCCGACCAAGACTCTGTCTGACCTGGTGCCAGGCTTCCCCGGCCCCCAGCCCATATGCGGGTGACAGCCCCATGCTGGGAGCCTCTGCCCATTCTTTATCCTGACGCAGCACTACGTTTGTAAAAAAAACCTCTACTGTATAGCTCCACTCTCTGGGACTCCCTCCTTTCCTTTACTACTTATTAACATGGAACAGCTTCCATGGAAGATGTAACAGTGCAGGTGGAGAACTGGTCTGCAGCATCACTTATATCTCTTATTATTTCAGTACAAATCATGCTGATGGGTAACTTGTTACTTGATGGCGTCCTGTTGGTTTATTCCAGCAGAGATTCAGCGTGCTGCATGTAAACTCTAATAGAACACGAAACACTTATGCTTCAACAGTTGATAGTTGTTCTAGTTAAGTGATCACGTACTTAATGTAAAAATGCTATCTTTATGTTTTTAGTTTACTTCTATAATTTTGGATGGAAAGATTACGGCGTTGCGTCTCTCACAACGATACTTGACATGGTTAAGGTTATGACGTTTGCCTTACAAGAAGGCAAAGTAGCTATCCATTGCCATGCAGGACTCGGCCGAACAGGTACATGCTCCATTCTGTATTTCTTCTTGCATATGTCTCTGTGTAATAATAACCATTGAACTGAATTGCCTGCTCAGAGTTGCCTGTGGATATTGGTTGAATAAGCATTCCTTCCCGTCAGAAAAGAACTAGGCAGCCTAACAATATAGAAAAGGTGGTGCATCTTCATTCAGAATAATTATCATGTCCGATGTCTAGGTGAGAAAAACACTGTGCAAAACAACAGCAAATAAATCCTGTCATTCAGAGAAGCAAACAGAGGAGAGACGTCACTGTTGCATATTAATAATATCTTAGGGCTCTGTTTACCAAAGGGCAAATTCCAGCATAAAGTTGTTATTTTGTCACAACGTGCTGAAATATACCTGTACCGGGCAGCGTCTATGTGTTCATCTTAGTTGCGCCATTTTGGGATATATCTGCGACAAGAGGAGGGTGAGAGGAGTCAGGACGAAGTTACATTTGTATATTAGCGCCGGTCTACGTATTAAAAAACGTGCGGCTGTGTTGGTTTACTTCGTCACTTTAAAGGTGGCTGAAGTGTTTTTTTAGCACACAATACGAGCGCAGCATGTGCCACGCTCTAAAACCATAGAAATACACTTCATAAATATGTTTTCAGACAAATAAATGTACGTCGGCGCACACTTACCGCTTGATACGTTCTCTTGGTTTCCGATGGTAGTGGAGAAGTAGCACAGACTCACACGTAAAGATTTTACTACTAATAAGCAACAGCGACCTCTATTCTCTCTGGCGATCTGAGTCCCGCGGTGGCCCTGCAGTATAGACTGAGTAAATCCATTTTAAATATGGAAAAAACATTGTCATTAGAAAAGTCCCTTTAGTTGGGCTAACGTTACCTTGGGCACATACTAATTCATACTTCAGTGTGAGAAGACCAAGTCCAAATGAAAGCATGGGGAAGTGATCCAGTAGTTGGGGAATAGTGGAACCCAAGCTCAGATTGCGTTGTTTCTTAGATTATTTAGGGGCTTTGCTGGAAAAGTTAAGGGTCAAACTTACCATATTCTGCCGCACTCGGGTTACTCCGAACCGAAGAAGAGAAGCGGCTCCACGAATTCTCCCAAATACGAATTTACGTAGCGAGTGTTATTCAACGTTTCCTTTGTTAAGGAATGGGATGCGCTGACGGCCGAAACGTTGGATAACTCTGGCTAAAGACATTTAGATTGTGCAAACTCCGTGGAGCGTTACTCCTCTTCTGGTTTGAAACGCAGCGGGTCCTCCCCTTTGGGATGAGCGTCCCGCTATAAGTATCAGTTGTTATTTTTTATCGGCGTGCAGCATTTATCTTTGTTATATATGTACTTACTTGGGTCAGTAGCTTAGTCTATTTGCTTGTTAAAGTTGGATTTACATTTGTTTAATGTGTGTACAGCAAAACAATGTCCTGTCTAGAAAATTGTTGTGGATTAGGCATTTTACAGTATATTAAATGATAAAAATCTTTAGTTATCAAATGCTTATTACATCCTATGTTTGCAGACACCCAGAAGTGGCCCCCCTGAGTTCCCTGGCTCCCATCAGGTGACTAACAATCTCATCACAGGTTCTTAGTCTCAGACGGTCAGTGCTAGATGCCTTCCCAAAATAGTGGCACAATTCAAGGATTTTGTAATTCTAGTGCTGATAGCGATATAGATTTCAAATACAGTATTCTATAGTCTTGCTTCCTAATTCCTCTACTTCCAGCTTTCAAAAATATATGTACCTGGTCTCAGTCAGACATTAAACTGATTTCACACTATAACAGCTCATGAATTATCGCTTTGTGCTCGGCCAACCTAGCCACTGCTCACATGCCTCAGTCTCCTATAGAAATTGGGATAACTTGAAACTGCATGTGTAAAAATGTTAACACACTTTGGGGGATATTCTTGTAGCTCCGATTTGTATCAATCCGTGTCTAAAGAGACCTTTCAGATGGGATTGGCACGCTTTGTTATTCTGTAAACCCTTCTCACAGGTCCAATCCGTGCAGAAAAGGCTTTTTTAGAAGCGGCTTCATTCTGACTGCGCAAATCCATTCCGGCGGCACAAATGTGCAGATGTGGCCGAAATGACCAAACTCACATTTTTTGCAAACTAGCTGAATTCTAGTAGCTCTGAAAAGTGCAAAAGGCTGAACTGCTTCAAACAAACCTCATTTTTTTTTCTTGCCACCATAAGGAGGCGAGATAGGGATTGTGAAATCCCACCAGAGTCTGAAATAGGGCTTTTGGGGGTGGGGAAGGAGGATGAGGACGACGACTTCCATTTTAATAGTGTCTGCAGTTTTCTATATAACCCCTCACCAAACAAATTAGGGAGCGATGCCTGTGCTGAAAAAGGATTACACCTGAGATACTCTGGGAGATATGCTAATAGCTATGCAAAGTATATTTAAATGAGTCCCATCCTACACCTCCTAAAATATTTCTGTAAGACCTATACTGACCAGTCTAAAGACCCTTGTTGTGAATGGGGTACCAGTGTCAGGCCCAACAGGATCAGAACCCACAACCTCTGCCATTCAGGGCAGCATCTCTAGCATTGAACTAAACCAGATGCTGGGAAACTCCGTTGTCGCACATCTTTCAGGTATCTCAGGTGTGCTCCTTTTTGTGTTCAAGGAACATGGAACTGCCAGCCAGGAAGTGGTCTGCTGTTACAGGAAGCCAGTGGGAGGGGCTACAGGTGTGAGCAGCCAGGAAGTGGTCTGCTTTTACAGGAAGCCAGTGGGAGGGGCTACAGGTGTGAGCAGCCAGGAAGTGGTCTGCTTTTACAGGAAGTCAGTGGGAGGGGCTACAGGTGTGAGCAGCCAGGAAGTGGTCTGCTTTTACAGGAAGTCAGTGGGAGGGGCTACAGGTGTGAGCAGCCAGGAAGTGGTCTGCTTTTACAGGAAGTCAGTGGGAGGGGCTACAGGTGTGAGCAGCCAGGAAGTGGTCTGCTTTTACAGGAAGCCAGTGGGAGGGGCTACAGGTGTGAGCAGCCAGGAAGTGGTCTGCTTTTACAGGAAGCCAGTGGGAGGGGCTACAGGTGTGAGCAGCCAGGAAGTGGTCTGCTGTTACAGGAAGTCAGTGGGAGGGGCTACAGGTGTGAGCAGGAGAGCGCCAAAGTATGCTGTGTCAGTAGCATATCCTAGCAAGTGGCTTAGTTCAATGATAGAGCTGCTGTCCTGAATCACCCGGGTCCTTAGACTTGTCAGTATTGGTTTTATGGAAATACTTTAGGAGGTGTGGGATACGACTCATTTATATATACTTTGCATAGCCATTAACACATCTTCCAGGCGTGCTCCTTTTTCAGCACAGGCATCTCTCCCTAACTTATTTGGAGGGAGGTTTGAGGGGGACATACATACAACTGGAGACCCTACTAAATTGGAACTCCCCCTTCCCCACAAGCTTTTATTCTTTTGCGTATGAACTGGCAATATAATCTTTGGTTCTGCAGGAAGAACATAATCATTCATTTAGCATTGTTGATTGGATAACTTGGCCAGTTTGGAAACCATGGGAACTAATACTGTACATTGAAAATAGTCTCTTTTCATCTTTCTTCTTGGCGTACAAATGCTTAAAGCTGCCGTTTAAATAAAAAAATCCATTCCATCAATACAATCTGCACACTGACAAGTGATTTGCTAAGTTGCTGATCGATCCGTTCTCCTGTAATCGATCGCTGAAATTTGGCTGGGGTTCACTAAATGCGTCTTGGGTAATCTTCTGCTGCGCTGACAGCTAAAGTTCTGTGAGGAAGATCATGTGACCAGGCAGGCACTAGATTCAATTGGTTCACTGCTAGAGAGAGGGCAGGGCTCAAAAAGGTGATGCGGTTTCAGAAGGGGAAGGGGATGTGACATTGTACTGTATATGGTTGCTATAGGAACAGAAATGCTTCTTACATTATAATACATTAAAAATGTCTTTAAAATTGTTTATTGTTTTTTAATAATACATCAGTTCTGCACTATGAGAAAATACTTGTAAAATGTAAAAATAAATATTTTTACATTTTACAAGTATTTTCTCATAGTGCAGAACTTATTTATTATTTAAAAAAACAAAAAAAACAAATGTAATGTAGGATATCGCTTAACTGCAGCTTTAATAGCATTCCTTGTAAAATGTAGCTGGCATGAAATAAGTACGCACATAACATATTACCAAGTGTGTATTTTATCTTCTAGGTGTTTTAATTGCATGTTATCTAGTATTTGCCACACGAATGACGGGTGATCAAGCAATTCTTTTTGTCCGAGCAAAGCGGCACAATGCTATTCAAACCCGAGTCCAGTTACTGTGCATCAGAGAGTTCACTCAGTTCTTAATTCCGCTGCATAACGTGTTCGCTTGCTGCGATCCCAAAGCTCACGCCGTTACTTTTTCTCAGTACTTGATCCGACAGCAGCATTTGCTTCATGGTTATGAAGCTCGCTATCTCAAATACGTGCCAAAAATTGTTCATTTAGTTTGTAAGGTACTGTTGGATTTGGTTGAAAACAGGCCGGTGGCTGAGGAGGACGTGTTGGATGTGCTGGATCTATCTGCTGAAATAGAGAAGACCGTGTCTCAGTTGCCCGCCATGCAGCTTGATAAAGTGTTGGCCAATGACATCGCCACCACCAACCTGTTACCCAATTCCGTTACCACTGCCGCGTGCTTTCTTACTCGGGATTCAGTGTTATCAAGCGAGCAGGAATTTGATCCGCTGTGGAAGAGGAGGAACGTGGAATGCCTCCAACCTCTATCTCATCTGAAAAAGCGTCTGAGCTATAGTGACTCAGATTTAAAAAAGGCAGAATTTCTCCTAGCGCAAGGGGAGACTCCGTGGACAGAACCATCACAAATGTCTTTCTTAAACAGACTAAATCAACCGATGAAACATTGTTTTGTCTCTGTCAATACTGAACAAGCTCAGCAATCTCCTCAGCCATGTCATAGGAAACAGCCTTTTGTGCAAAACGCATTTTCTTTTTGGACCCAAACAAAGCTCGGTAGCATTGAAGGCCAACGAGACGGGTCTCCGCTTTTCCACAGGAGAAAAATCCCCAGGGAAATACAGAGAAGTCGCACTTTTTCCCTAGGCAGTCCATCCGCACTAAACAGTGGCCAAACAGAGTTACCAGCTGTAAAGCCAAAGCCAAACCCAATGACACAAAACATTGAACACTGCATGTGTGCCATCGGGGACCGCAAAGAGCAAGAACTCACCGTTCATGATGGAAGCTCTTGTGCTTTTCAAGACATCCACTGCACTTCACCAAAACCTACTTTCTATCTTGGAAGTGAAAGACAAGATACTAGTGAGACTATTCCACATATTATTTTGTACTCTGAATTAAATTTTGAAGCCAGAAGATTGTTGGCAGCAAAAGCCCTCGCTGATCTAAATACTGATGGAGTGGAAAAAGTAGGGGAAAAAGTACAAGTATGGCAGGTAAATATGCATATCTTCCTAGTTATTACTGTATATGGAGATGGGTCTTCCTGCAATACTTCATATATCAATCTACAATATAAGCTCAGTCTGATGTAGGTTGTTATCCATCTACATATAGTTATAAAACGGCAGTACTACTAAAGTCCAAAATAAAATACCATGTTTTTTAAAGGGTTAGATGCGGTCGATTGATGAAAACAAAAGAAAATCAAATATAAGTATTTTAAAATAACTTTCAAAATACAGTATTTCATTTATCTCTATAGACTACTGTATTATAGACAGTTAAATGTATGTATAGATGCTCTGTACATTTCCTGTGTCCAATATATCAAAACTAATAGCGTATCCACACAATCATTAACACGATGTATAACCGATCGATTATGGCCATGGATCCATATTTTTAGTCTCCGTTTGATTTCATCCTTGTTATATTGTCTGTACACTCCTATCTAGCGCTGGTAGTATTCACCAAGAGAAATGGCAATACAGCTCAAATGAGTAGTCCCAGATTAACAATGGCACCATTTTAATGGGCTTTTGTACTAAATTATTTTCAAATACTTATGTGTTTCCTTATTTTCTATTATGTCAAATGACTTTGTGATTGAACGGAAACATGTAGACCAGGGGAGCGCAAACTTTTGTGCTCCCCCTCACATTCGCGCCCCCCTCACCTTGTATGGCGGCGTCAAATGACACTGAGGGGTCACGTGACCCCGTTGCCATGGAGACAGATGCGTGAAGTCACTCTGCATGACACCGTGGCATCATTTGATGGCAACGCGTCTTTGCAGCTCAGCAGAACCCCGGTAAGTGAGTTGCAGAGGTCACACGCGATCCCCCGGTATTTAATTTAAATGCCTCGGGGAAGAGCGCGGGACCTCTGCAAGCGCCCGCGCCCCCCAAAAAAATGCAGCGCCCCCCACTTTGCGCACCCCTGATGTAGACCACCTGATCACACATTTCTTTTTTTATTCATACCCCATTTAAAGCAGCAATAATACTTTCCAACTTTTTTTTTTCGTTTCCACCCCATATTTTGATATGTAACGCATGTGACAATGTATAATTATACATTTATACCTAAGCTGGCAATCATGTGGTGCTCCTGTTAGAAATCTATCAAAATACTGATAGTGTGCCTAATATAATAGCGGCTTCCGTCAGTGTAACTCAGCAGCTACAATCTATCCTTATTTTAATAAGGTAACATTATGTATTGTTACATTTCACAGCTCAAACTGCTGGGAACATTTGCAACAAATTATCCCAAACAGGAAAGTGTTGTAAATATCTTCCACTGCTGGGGAGGTGAGCTAAAGCCTGCTATAGAAATGAAAGGATTTTTTTTAAAGCTAATTAAAAATGGCATTAAGAGTTGAATGAAAAAAAAATAACAAGAAGAAGATTTCACATGCATTGCTGCTTTAACCGGGGTTTGGCTTATAAAAGAAACATTTCCTGGAGCATTCTGCAGATTCATACAGTAATAACTGAACATGACGTGAGAAGCATAATGTATCACTTCATCTTGTGATGTATCAATTGTCAAACACACACACACACACACATATATATATATATATATATATATATAATCACATTTCCATGTGCTACAATGTATGGGCTTATTTGTGTGTATTTCCTTTTTATTAGAAAGAACTGAATTCTCGAGAAGCAGCGTGGGATAAAATCTGTGCAGAGAAAGACCCCTTTGTGCTTTGCAGCTTAATGTGGTCCTGGATAGAGCAGCTAAAAGAGCCCGTTATTGCTAAAGAGGATATTGAAATGTTGGCTCCATATGACAGTGCTGCGCTGGGGAGCGCCCTTTACGTGCTGGAGAAGGTAAGTCAGGTTTTATTCTTAGCCGTAAATGTGATTTTATTCTCTTGCAATCTGCAAACTATCCCCACTTTAAAAATGTGTCCTCACAGACCCGATTTGGACGCTTTGTCACAGTAAAACGAGTTATTACACAATTGTTACATCCCTTAGTAGTGGAAGCGAGTTAACAGAAAGTTGTGGAACTATGCCTGTATTAAAGAGAAACCATGGCCTTCATTTATTAAACCCGGGATCCAAGCTAACGGGACCTGTATTTTAGAAAGGTTCGAGCAATAATTATGCTAGAAGAAGAGAATCCCTGATTCTTTGAAAGTAGACTAGTTGCAGGTTGCGGTAGATTTTGGGGTACCCGCCCACGTTGGGGTCCAAGAGTTCTGTACACTATAATTTCTTTTTTATATGAAGAACCCTAATGTCGGTCCTCTATAGGGTATCTCAGCCAACAATCAATCTACTTTTCTTCATTTAATTTACTTGTAACTGTAACTTTGTAACAAATAAAATCACCCCCATAATTATAACCGACCCTTTAATTATTCAAAGTCCGTGGTCTGAATGGCAGGGGTCCAAGGGATATTAACACCCTGAAATCCCCACCCCACCGTGAGTAATATTACCGTATCCCCCGGCTAATCTCCTGTTGAACTAATTTAGTATGTGCCGTTTGCAGCCCTCATTTCTCAAGCAGCAATCGGTGCCGCTCGGGTAATTCTGCTTAATTTCGTGGCCCCGGGGGGTCCTGCGGATTGCACCACACTGCTGCCATTTCCAGGGGTTCCCCACTGGCCTCTTAATCCAGTCCTCAAGGGCCACCCAGGTCAGGTTTTCAGGATAACCCTGCTTCAGCACAGGTGGCTCAATCAGTGACTCGGTCCTTGACTGCACCACCAGTTCGGAAGCGGGGATATCCTGAAAACCTGACCTGTTGGTGGCCCTTGAGGATTAGAACTGCCCTTTCCCCCTGCTCTAAATGAATCCCGAAATTTCCCAGGAAAAAATACGTGTGAAGAGAAAGATGGGCGCGGGGTCGGGGTTATTAAAAAGAATACTGCAAATAGCGCCCCCCAGAGGTCACCTACAGAAAACGGCAATGTTATAAGGAGACGACTCCTTTTTCTATCTTACTATTTGTGAGCACAGGGGCAATATTTGTCATTTTCTTTTTAAATAAACTAATATATATATATATGAAGAAGAAAACAAACAGGCGCTATAAAATATATATAACACAACAAAAGAAAAAATTGGCGCCAACCTGAACCACTATATATATAACCTCTAAAGGATATATGTAAAACCTATACTATGCACAGTGGAACAAATACAAAATATATAGCTACTACAATAAAACAATAAAAAAACATACAAAATGAAACAAAAAAAAAAAAAAAGGCGAATGTCCAGAAAAATAAATATATAAAAAATACAAATCCTAAAAAATACTCCAATTGCTATCCAAAAGAGTCTCTGCAGCCCGAGTGAAGGGAACACCGCTTCCTTGAAGATATCTATAAAAACACAGAAAAAACAGGCGCACTCATAGCGTAAAATAGTATAACAATAAAGTTTATGGAATGAAGGATTTAAAAATACACACTCACAAACATAGCTGAATATAAAGCATTTTTGAGTAAAACTCAGCCCGTCAGACGCAGGAACGCGGTATGGAGGACTTCGCTGTGATGTCCGTGGTATGTCCTACTGCAGTAGCCCCTCTGTGTCCTTGCAGGGACCGAAATGCACGAGGGACGCCGCCTTCCCCTTGCTCCGGCGTCACACAGTGAGTTCTCTGATCCAAATCTCGCGAGAATTCGGTGACGTCAGTGAGTTTCAACCGGAGAGGATTCACAATGGAAAACAGGCTGGACGGCTGGGATAAATGCTATCAGCACAGCAAAAATATGCTGCAGCACATGAGTGAAAGTAATAAAGATAAAAACTGGACAGTAACCACCACTGCACTCTCTACGCGTTTCGTCTCGAGCGAGACTTCATCAGGAGCCGAAACGCGTAGAGAGTGCAGTGGTGGTTACTGTCCAGTTTTTATCTTTATTACTTTCACTCATGTGCTGCAGCATATTTTTGCTGTGCTGATAGCATTTATCCCAGCCGTCCAGCCTGTTTTCCATTGTGAATCCTCTCCGGTTGAAACTCACTGACGTCACCGAATTCTCGCGAGATTTGGATCAGAGAACTCACTGTGTGACGCCGGAGCAAGGGGAAGGCGGCGTCCCTCGTGCATTTCGGTCCCTGCAAGGACACAGAGGGGCTACTGCAGTAGGACATACCACGGACATCACAGCGAAGTCCTCCATACCGCGTTCCTGCGTCTGACGGGCTGAGTTTTACTCAAAAATGATTTATATTCAGCTATGTTTGTGAGTGTGTATTTTTAAATCCTTCATTCCATAAACTTTATTGTTATACTATTTTACGCTATGAGTGCGCCTGTTTTTTCTGTGTTTTTATAGCTATAAAATATATATTAAAGGAACATGAAATCAGTCAAATGCCCACTCACAAAAGTACTGTAAAATCAAGCATGTATGAGATTGGCTCTCATTTGCAAACAACGCAGTCCTCTCGGCACGCCACGAGGTCCCAGCGTTCTCCTGTGTCGCTCCTCTGCAAAACCGGAAACGGAACCTTTTCCCTTGGGTGCCCGGCAGTAACGTTCCTCCGGATACAAGTAGTACAAAAGTTCCTATAAGCCGGTATAGAATGTATCCAATCCTACTCGCATGGGACTCGGCAGCTCACATCCAGCAGCAATAGTGTTCATATGTGAGTATGTGTATATACTGTCTGTGGGTGGTTTTCTGGGTATGCACCTTAACCCTGGCTGTGGTCAAAGCTGTGACCATGCAGCAAGCTTAAGCCTATAGGGAACCATGTTAAAAATGGTTTTTGAAGCAAAAAGTGGCACTGCGTGCTCATTTGCATGTCCTTTCCCAGGCTCCCTTGCTGCAGTGGAAGTGCTGTGTGCTGGGTGATAATGGGGAAAGGCGGGGTTGCAGACCTGCCTAAGACATGCAGATGAGCATACAGTTGTATTTACATTTATATATATATATATATATATATATATATATATATATATATATATATATATATATATATATATATATATATATATATATATATATATATATATATATATATATATATATGTATGTATTCAGATAGGGCAGTTGGCACTTCCATGAATGAAAAAGTCATTTGCTGGTGCATGTCCCATAAGAATAATATAGTGATCTGGAAATCAGGAGACTGCACACAGTGGAATAGTATAGAATGAAGTGTATTAGTGAAAGTGGTACATCAAACTTTCACTAATACACTTTTTTCTATACGACTCCGCTGTGTGCAGTCTCTTCATTTCCGAATTACACAGTATTGTATTAATATATATGTATATAGGTGTGTGTGTATATATATACTGTGTGTATACACACACACACACACACACACACACACACACACACACACACACACACACACACACACACACACACACACACACACACACACACACACACACACACACACACACACACACACTGTTTTCCGGTAGCTGGGGGCATCACGGTTGAGTTGCACGGAAGCCCTGGATCTTTTAACATACATTTAAAAAGAAAATCATTTTTGGTGCTGGGTTTCGCAGATTAACTGCTATTTTCTTCTGCTAATGCGCATGTATTTGTTTAATGATCTAGGGACAGCAACAAACTCTCCTGTGCGTTTTACAATGCGTGAGTAATCTGCAGCCAATACCGTCTGATGTAGAGGACGCGTTACTGACACGCGTCATCAAAGCTTTTACCAAGGCAAGTACTCAGGTTAAATAATGCTGGATGTGTGCGCGAGCGGCGCTGTTATTACCTCATTTTACTCTCTCATGCTGCTTCAGACCAGGAGTGGTCAACTCCAGTCCTCAAGAACTACCACCTGTCAGCTTTTCAGGGTATCCCTGCTTCAGCACAGGGGACTCAATCAGTGGCCCAGTCTTTGACATGGCACAGAGCCGCTGCATGGCACAGAGCCGCTGCATGGCACAGAGCCGCTGCATGGCACAGAGCCGCTGCATGGCACAGAGCCGCTGCATGGCACAGAGCCGCTGCATGGCACAGAGCCGCTGCATGGCACAGAGCCGCTGCATGGCACAGAGCCGCTGCATGGCACAGAGCCGCTGCATGGCACAGAGCCGCTGCATGGCACAGAGCCGCTGCATGACACAGAGCCGCTGCATGACACAGAGCCTCTGCATGACACAGAGCCACTGCATGACACAGAGCCGTGCATGACACAGAGCCGCTGCATGGCACAGAGCCGTGCATGACACAGAGCCGCTGCATGGCACAGAGCCGCTGCACGGCACAGAGCCGCTGCACTGCACAGAGCCGCTGCACGGCACAGAGCCGTGCACGGCACAGAGCCGTGCACGGCACAGAGCCGCTGCACGGCACAGAGCCGCTGCACGGCACAGAGCCGCTGCACGGCACAGAGCCGCTGCACGGCACAGAGCCGCTGCACGGCACAGAGCCGCTGCACGGCACAGAGCCGCTGCACGGCACAGAGCCGCTGCACGGCACAGAGCCGCTGCACGGCACAGAGCCGCTGCACGGCACAGAGCCGCTGCACGGCACAGAGCCGCTGCACGGCACAGAGCCGCTGCACGACACAGAGCCGCTGCACGACACAGAGCCGCTGCACGACACAGAGCCACTGCACGACACAGAGCCGTGCACGACACAGAGCCGCTGCATGGCACAGAGCCGTGCATGACACAGAGCCGCTGCATGGCACAGAGCCGCTGCACGGCACAGAGCCGCTGCACGGCACAGAGCCGCTGCACGGCACAGAGCCGTGCACGGCACAGAGCCGCTGCACGGCACAGAGCCGCTGCACGGCACAGAGCCGCTGCACGGCACAGAGCCGCTGCACGGCACAGAGCCGCTGCACGGCACAGAGCCGCTGCACGGCACAGAGCCGCTGCACGGCACAGAGCCCCT